>NW_017256436.1:217310-221727 GCF_001594055.1 Mycetomoellerius zeteki
GAGTAAATATAAATTTGAAATTTGTACAAGAATATTACTAAAATTAATCAAAAGGTTTAGAGCAAAAAAATTCAATTGATAAATTTTTAATACATGATTATTTTAATAGATAATATAAAATCAGACGCTTTTCAAGTATCCAGATACTCTGAATCAGAATCCTCATATTCGTATTTATCCGAAATATCCGAATAATGAGGGGAAGATTGGATTACTTGGCTAACTCGACAAACTTGCTAATAATTCTTCTTTATAAATCAGTCACCAACAGGATATAAATCACTAGACATAAATCTCAAGAAGTTATCTTGAGAAAGATTAGTTTCCAATTTCTTGGTAAACTGATTGTTAGTTTGATTATTAAGATTTTTCTTACTTTTTCTTATTGCTTTTACATTACGACACAGATTTACAAATTATTAGTATTGAACATTTTCCTTAACGATATTAATACCGTACATTTTTAAACAAATTTATAGAGTATGTAATAAAAGTTTGCACAGAAACGAAAAGATGTGAACAGCCAGAATTATGAGCAATATGTCATCCGAGATGCAGTCTTCCTTACAATATCTGAACAATTATCCAAATATTTACAGTCTTAAGTTGCAAGTTACTCACGTGGAAGTAACTTGCCGCGTTTCTTCGGCGCGGCTGCGGCTGCCGTTGCAAAAAAAAAGAAAAGAAAAAAGAAAAAGAAGGAAAAGAAAATGGGAATCGCGTCGAAACCATTCCTTTCGTCTTTGTCCGCAAGTTTCGCGAGCTCTCGAGCGTAAACCACCGATCGACATAGCGTCCCGCCCAGCGCGGCAATCCGAACGTTTCGTGATCGCGAACGGAGGCTGCAACAACTGGCCCTACCACCGCTTAAGACGCGAGCCACCCCGCGGGGATTACGTAAAAACGGATCGAAAGGGTCGAGAGAAGTCCCTTTAGCCGCATTCTCGGATAAGTACCGGCGTCCCGGCGGCGTGCTTATATTCAAATGTAATTAAAGTTTTACACGGGGGACTTTACGCCGCTTCGTAATCCAATGTCAAAACTCCGGAACACCGCCCTGGAAAACGCTCCGAGCAAAGTCGACGACTCGAGAAGGAGGCTGCGTCGAAGCTCTCATAGCTTAAAGATTATATTCGTACTACCATTTCGCGATTGTCGGAACGATGCAGTATTTCTTAATAAAGGACTCATGGATTTGTAAAGAGCGTTGTCTTATTTATCCTGCATTCATCACTATTCCAATTTTCCTCGTTACCTCGAGAAATTTCTTAGCTTTCTCATTATATTATAAGTTTATCTTGACCGCGTTTCCACATCGTGACACGTAAAAACAGTATGCTTTTAATTTGCTGTATTTAAATAAAATAAGGTCATCACAATCCTATTAGAAAGCGTTTCTGATGCGAGAAGTCATTAAACGCGATAGATATTTCTGAGTTTTTTTTCATTTAGTGACACAAACTTTATTCTATCTTTCTTGATATTCAATGAATAACAAAAATAGAATATTTGTATCGGCAAATGGAAAACATTCTTTGACTGAAGACTTCTCGCAATACAAAGCGCAATACAATTTTTATAGAAAAAAAAATATTGGAACATAAAATTTTTCTGCGCATCAATAACCGTATTAGGCTCGGATTAGTTCATCTCTCTCTTTGAAACCGTGGATATTTCCATATTGCGAATATGATCGCGTTAAAAGATTATTACTGTAGATGGCGAGAGATTTTACGGGTCGATTTGAAAACAGCATTCTCCGCTATTAAAAAAGTCATTAACAATTACGAGAACAGAATCCGCGGAACGGGCGCGAGCTTTTAAAAAGCAATTACGCTCCCAGATATTATTTCTCATAGATACGGCTGAACGCAGACTGCCACGAGTCTCGTCCCGGCTCGTTTTTAGACTCCAATGAGCAGTTACCAGAATTCAGAATTTACTCGTATAACGAGATATAGCGGGGGAGAGGTCTCAATTAATTCCGCGGCCGCTACAGTTAGCAGGCTAACCCAACTTCTCTCTAAACGAGCTCCGGGACTCGTGCACGTGGTGACAGCAAATATGAAGATAAGTCGTTCATTAACACGAAGGGAACATTTAGCGGAAAATGTGAGAATTTTGTTGGCGTAATGAGAGCCTGGTTTTCTCTACGACAAGCCGTTCGCCAGCGTGAAGAGAAGGGGGTGTAGGAACAGACGAAGATATTCAGGATATTCTAACCGACTCTAATCCTTTCAGCCTCGCCGATTATACCTCCGTTGTAAGTACACTTGAACTATGCGCAAACCTATGTGCGTGCACCGTTAATTACGTAAGTTAACAAACGTGCAGCACGCGCTCGCCCTCATCAGTGTGTGTTACGCACTCGTAGGGATATTATCCGTGTAACCTTGTATACCCTTACCCTGTATACATATCGAGCAGGATATGTACAAACGGAAAGAGTAAGTCGCGTATTCTCGGATGTATTGCACGAATTCATCGTTCATCGCTGCGGAGAATCGCGGTATATCGTTGAACATCACTGCGGAGAATCTCATCGCTCTACGTACACGTTCGTAATGCTTCGTATATGGCGATGTGCGCACGTATACCGCGTCACGTACGTGATACGGTGCTCGCCGTGGATTTTGCATACGCACGCGGCTGTGTACCACGAGACGCCTCGAAGCTGGCAAACACAGTTATAATGTGTTTGTATTGACATAAATCTTTCGCCCACTTTCCGTACACGAGTCGTACACGGGGAAATTACCGAGCGCATCTGGAGCTGCAACGATACCGTCGATATATCGGCGTTATCGATGTTGAAATATACACGGTGTCCAAAAAATACTTTCTTAATTTTACATGGTCTCGTATTGTACGTTATTAAATTTATCTTGACAGTTACTAATACATAGATAAAAAATATGTCATTTTAATTTAATAATTAAAAATTGTAATTTATTTAATATAATATTTTGAAATAATATAGATTATTCTGAGGAAATTATGCATGGAAATATCAAGATTACTTTTATTTTCAATAAAATATATAAATGTATATATTTATGTATATAATTTTTAAAAGTGAGACAATGTGACGGTATGCTATTAATTCTCCGGATGAGTATGTTTTTTCGATACCTTTTCAGTGAACATGTGGTCTGTCACGTCCGATACTATTTTCCTTGAAAGTATTAAAAAAATTTGAAAAAAATTTATGAAACATTTATCTACATTGTAGTTGACGATTTTATTGTTGTTTTCTTTACTGAATGTCATTGTTTATTGAACATTTTGTTTTTCTTATTTATAACTTCGAGAAAAAAATGAAAGAAAAAGTAAGTCTCTTTGTAATTTTTTTTCTTCTGACTTTGAAGATAGATGTTAAAAAAATAGTATAGGTATCTGCAAAAAGATTTAGTGAACCTGTGGGTCCGACATGTCTGTGCGAAATTTTATTTGCTATTCAACGATGTGCTGGTCTTTCGTAAAAATTCTGGGGCCTCGAGTCTTTTCATTATCTTTTTTTTTTAAAGAGGCAACCAGACAGGCAGGAGGTTTGTTAGTTTTACAGTTAGGTTTACAATTATAAATGTTACTTTATTTGGAACGCCATCATTTTTCCATTTTCAAAATTTTTTTTTTTTAACAACAAAGTTTTGTACGAAAAAGTTTTAATATAATTCTAAATGTCTAGTTACGTGAACATTCAAAATAGTTCTCTATTTAAATTATAGAATCTATATTTTTTATTTATCTTTTTTATTACAAAAGGAAAAATTATCTTCTTTTTAAGTACATTATTAATCCTGAAATATTATTAAAAACACATCATAATACACTATACATAATACTATCGCGATACTATTTTAGATAAATTTCTCTTTATTATAAAATATAATTTTTTAAGATAAATCATTAAAAATTGACGGCCGATATCAATATCTGCCGTATCGTAAACAATTTGATGTTGACACATCAAAGTTACATCAATCTGCATCAATAACCGTCATAAGTATGCATCCTTAATCGCGACGCATCGTAGTTTAAATCATGTGAGTCGTTCGCTCTCTCGATTCCATTCGACAGCAAAATCCTTTTATAAGAGAGTTTGATTCTTTGCTTAATTCTTCTAATTCGCAGGCTGGGGAGTCCGTGACCCATCCTTGATTCCCGGCCATTTCCATATTTCTTCCGTCCCGCTGCTCCCTTTGGGAGCGCACAGGGAGTTACGCCGCGCCGGTGGTGGAAAAGTATTGTCGTAGTTAAGGCGGCCGCTCGCGGCATACAAATAACGTAGTTTTCATAGCACCGCGGCGTTCCAGCGTCGCTAACAATGAATGAAATGCCGACGTCGTTATCATCCGCGCTCGGCCGGATAAATAAATACGACGGAGCTACGACGGAGGAAAAGAGTGAGAGGAAG
>NW_017256436.1:221741-249984 GCF_001594055.1 Mycetomoellerius zeteki
GAGCGATTTTTATTAGAGATACGTTCTACGAGAGAGCAAAACGGCCGCGTGCACGTGCACGCCGATATCGTCGAGATTATGGCCCAGATTTATCGCGTGCCTATAAATTTCAAAATATATCCGCCCCATGAAAAAACTATAATTTCGCGGTTGGTCCGAAATTGCCGGATTGAATCGCGGAATTCTTTATCACTTGCAGATATACACGTGTGATCGTGATTGATTCATGGATATTCAGACTGGCGGTGTCGACGAAGCCGCGAGATTAATCGGGCACGGAAGAGTATCCGGCGTTAAATATTGGATTAGCGCTCCATTCATTCTCTCGTCCAATCATTAATTATTGAACAAAAGCAAAAGATTTCCGCGGTAATTAATGCCCACAATAGAGGTTTTGCTGTGCTATGTTAAAATGGTAACGATGACCAATCGACGTGGGACATAACGAGTATCAGGGGAGAACACGAGATAGCTCAGCGTTCAAATGTCACGGTAAACGTTGCACCGACTCTACGCAACACGTGCAATCTCGTGTGCGTGTTATGCCGGCTAACAAAAACGAGTATTTCCAGCGCACTCGTCGAGAGTCTCTGTGATGTGCGTTGCTACACACAACGGTATTTCCAGCTGGTGCGCGGCTGGAGTGTACGAGCAGTCATTCGGCTGGCGAACGTCATTGAACCTTGTCAGCGGAGGCACGAAGCTATCAAAGCTACGCAAAACAGGAACATGGCGACGACGTTGTTCCGTGTAACGCCGGTTCGCAGCTTTTAAATCTAAATTGTCGTGCCCAAAGTCGATTTAATCGTGCAGACAAGCGCACACGTGTGCTATATTTCTTTTTCGAATAAGATAAACCCATGTATTCCTCTAACAAAATGAATTTCAAATAAAAATCCCACTAATGTCCGTTTCCCAATGTAGTTTAATTTTAATCTTGATTCAACTAATCCTTTGTCTTTTTCTAATTATAAGAAATGAAAAAGAATGAAGAGTAAGTTGAACTGAGATTAAAATTAATCTACATTGATAGAAACGAAGAATAGAAATAAAAAGGTTTAAAATGACATTTATTCGAGAATAATCTGAAGAATATATAACATTATAGAACTGTTCCTTTTTTGAAACCTGATTCGCCAATTTTCCCATTTCCAATCATTAATTGTTCAAAAATTGCAAATTATTATTAAGATCTTCATTGAGGAAGTATAGATCTTAAGATATTTTTAGTATGTTTTATGTGTATTCAGCATATCCATAAGAATTTTATATTTTGAAAGTCAATATTTTGAAATAGCTTTAGTATTCGAAGCATCTTATTTATATGTGAATTATGTTAATCCTATGTTTACTTATGTTAACTAAGTTTCGGCATTGGTACTTGTGATAATGTTGGCTGTTTATGTTAAATAGGCTTATCTCGATGCATTGAGAGGTTGTGTCTAAAATAACATTACTAAAATAATACTAATGATTCAATTTAAATCGTGTACGACATGATGCACGAGCTGGCTTCAGTTTCAAAATGTTAATAACGTTAAATACTAATAACAAGTTGTTCCACATAATCTCGTTCAGAAACGTTCCACAAATTAAATAAGTTTCCTTCATTTTCCTCAAGAAAGACTGAAAACTGCAAGTCTATCGCCTTTACTTTCGCTCTTTTATATATGTGATACGCATGGCAATCAAATGCTCAATGAGATATAAGCATCGATAGCGACAAGAAAAGCGACGAACGACGGCAAGGGGAATGGACGGCGGACCAAATTTAATTTAAAACTTGAATTCCGTCGTAAGATTACAAAGACCGGGGACGGTCGAGTAAGACCGGTAATTAATTTGCGAGGATTACTTACCGGTAACTTGGCAAAAGTTCGCGGACCACATCGCGGGATCCCCCGGTCACCACCGGGACGGCCTGTCTATACGCAAACTCATTATAACAGAATCTCCAATAATCTCGGGACGTCATTCGACGTCGGGTACTGGCCAGCAACACGATGAGTTATCGTGTTAACGCCCGGTATATACGGGGTATCGACCGTCGCGTTGGTTGTAGGGTATAAAGTAGCATCTAGTACGTATCTCGGCGAAACTGTGTATTACATACGTACGTACAGAGCGTCCCTCCTCACCCCTTTCTCCGCACCCCTTACGTCGCGCCATGCGTACGCGCGTCGAGGCTAAATCCCTCGGCCGCCAACGGCCGATCGTTCTTCCTCTTTTGGAGTAGACAGCTTTATGATCGGCTTTTGTTATCCCTGTCACATTTTATGGAAACGCGAAGAATAATATCAGGGTGCGAATATATGGAACGGCTGTAATTGCCATCACACCCGAGCCGGCCAAAGTCGGAACAGGGATCTCGCATTTACATTTCGATGGATACAGGAACGATGGGGTTGTAACTTGAAAAGTATTACTTTTGTGTGTTTCACCACTAGCGGGACGTGTCGAGCTCCCTTTGTTAGTAAAACGAAGTTGCATGTCAAATGTTGAATAATAAGCGCTCCTAACGATATTGAATTACCTTTAACTGCATCGAGATACGTTTTATGACTGTAAATATGAAGAGGGAAGATATATAATATCCGTTTTATGAGACTACATCTCGCGATATTAAATTTTTTTCTTAGCTGTTGACAGTTTATCAAAAAAATTATTTCTGCCTTTGCGACGATTGCTTTATATAATTATATTATCTTCTTTTTTTATTTCTCTTGATATTATTAAATATCATTCGATATATTTAGTTGCAAAATTAGCAGATTATAATTAATGGCTTAGTAATTAATTATCATCACGGTTTTTCTTAGTGTCTCAAGGCGTTGTACTAACACGAGCACACGTTTTACCCCGCGGTCTGCAAAAAAGCTGCGCACCGGCTTACGGCATATCCGCTATAATGCGTTAATTAACTCGGCTTAAAGCCCGCCTTGTGCCTTTACGTTATCCTATAAAAGCCAATGTGCACAGTTCACTCTTGATGACCGTCCCAGATGAATCATCCAAAGCGAAAGAGGCGTGAATTATTTAAGCAGAATATTCACAAAGATAATTCACGTTGACTATAATAAAAAAAATAAAGTAAACCTCTATTTTTGTTCATACCGCGAATAACCAGTATGGCGACACAGCCATAAATCTTTCTGCAAAAATATTTCGCTCTCTCTCTCGTGTTACAATAAATAACGTTATAAATACAAATGTAACATGACGGAGAGTACGTATGTGCGAGAAAATAAACTCAAGCCGATTGATGTTCTTCCTTGCCGAAGAAATGTATTTGTCAGTCCTTGTCGCACACCTTGTCATACATTGTCGAGTTATAAAGAACGATATTGTACACGAATATGTGCATCATGCAATTATAATATAGTAATGTGGTCAAGCGGTTAAACAGGAATCCCGCATTTCTGTCTCTCGAATTTATAAGCTCAAGGCAAGCAACAGTCTACTTTTTGTGGACGGTTTCGGATGGCCATACTGGAAACCGCTCCGGTTACCAATGATAACCAAAAAGTATTACGTTCAATCGATCTCTGTTGCTCCGGGTAAGAAACGCGTCGTCGTCGTCGTCGTCGTCGTCGTCGTCTTGCAACGAGAATCCGAGGCTTTGGCGTTTTCAATATCTTTGATAGGTTCCTCCGTACAAAGTAACTCTACACCGCCTCCGTTGCGCCTTTAGTATGGAGATAGATATCGAAAGACGCGAGGTTTTTATGCGGCGCTCGCAATATGGCTTCGGATTCCTGCAAAATTTTCGCCACAATACCTTCCTCCTGCAAGACAACAGAATACGCGCGCGCGGATATGCTGAGTCAGCTTTTAATAAATATCCTTTTTAGACTCGCGCGATGTCATTACGTTTTGTGCTTAATAAATAAAAGTATGTAAAATCGAAACGTATTCTAAAATAATATCATGACGTTGTATACTCTTACGAAGAATTGCCACTTTCAACATTATTAATCATCACATATATAGTTTATTAAGCTAAATTAAAATCGTAAGTTATTTATAAATAAAAAAGAAAAAACATATACTCTTTTATTCAAAAACGATTTTACTACAATTAAAATTTAGTTTCTTTAATTTTATATGTTATTTTGAAAAGTTAATAACTTTAATAAGTTTTAATATTTTATATAAAACATTATATAAATATAAATAACACTATTTTGTTACATTAAAACATAAAAATGATCACACTTTAATGCAATTTTTAAAAAGAGTTATAAATTAGATGTTTCAACTTGTTGCAGCGATTTAATTCTTTAAAAATCAATTGTTAAAGTTTAGACTTATTTATAAGTTACAAACTGTTAACAGAAAAACAAAGTAATTTCAAGTCTTATTAATTAATGCTTTGACATTTTATATAATATCTGAAGTATTTTTTAATTGATTTTAATTTACGCTCTTTGAAGGAACACGCATATATCAATAACATCTCTGGCAAGAGATTGGCTCGCGTTTTAAATTAATTTCGTCTGTCTTTTCCCTGAGCTTTCTCGTTTCGAAAAGGGTCAACGATGCGGAGCATCTCGAAGCAACGCAACGATTCCGTCAGTATCGTTTCTTATTTTAATCACGATAATGGCGATTTCCTCCATCCGCGTGAATGCCTCGCAGAACCTAGACGTGAAAATCGTCAAAACTTTTCCGGCGAACAAGTAAATTCCACATCGAGGTTCACACAGATGTAAACGATTACAAACATATTGATTTTTAAGAGATATTAATTACTGATTAGATTATTAAAGTACCACGATCGTTATATTAGAAAACGTTTTAATAAGTCAGTCCTTTTAATGTGATCGAAAAGTATAAAAGGATAGTATAAAAGGAAACAAAAAGCCATTTTCTTTTTTAAACCTACGAAAAAAAAAATAATCGTTATCTGTGGTTTTTTTATATTAAATACAATTCCAATTTTCAAAATGTTCATTATGGCCAGTATTCATTATAGGTTCTTATTTCAAGATCGTCTTAAGATGCTAATGCTGCTCTGTGATTGGCTTATGGTATCTTAAGACTGTACTTAAGACGGTCTTAAATATAAGATTCGACTGTGAATACTGCTTTATATCATAATTTTGAAAGATTTATTAAAAAATTTAAAAAACTTAAAACTGTAAGAAAGGATATTTTAACGTACTTTATCATGTCATATCCATTATCGTTAGCTGTGATATATGATGTACTGAAAAAATTTTAATCCATTCAAAATTAAGGGTATTATTAAAAGAAGACTTTAGTTTTCTCAAAAGGAATCTATCGTGAAAAATAATCATAAAATATTCATAAAATTATTGTAATTAAGTAACAGATCTATTATTTTATGAGAAAGTTGTGAATTATTAGCGAATCGCAAACAATTTATTCAATATTTTTCAATTGTTTATTGAAACTTAAAGGTGTTTCGAAAAATCTATAATTTTTACACAAATAAGTTATAATTTAAAAATAATAAATCTTTAATTTTTAATTAAAATTTTAGAATTTTTCCAAATTCCTAACTACGATTCTTATATTAAAACTTAATAAATCCCATGTTAAATTGTTTGATTCTTGATAGCTTTATAACTTATAGTTCTCTTGTGGAATCAATATTTGGTCACGAAAATATTAATTCTGATTTTCACAACAAATTCATTTGAAAACCCATTGCTTTAATATATTTAGTTTTGAGTGAAATAAATATCATGTTGTTGCAAATTAATTCACAAAATTGTTAAATTTTTCACGTAACAAATTTGTACATAATATAGCATTTTAAGTTTAAAATGTATTAATTGTAAAACATTGCAAAAAATAAATTAAAAAAATTTTTTTTATAGAACTGTGTAATAACTAACAGAATATTGAATTGATGACTTGATGGAAAGTACACAGAGAGAAAAATGTTTGGTATTTGTAACTATAATTATATATTACTATAATTATGATTATTACTGCTATAATAATAATAACAGTAACTATATATATAACTATAAAATTATAGTCACTTAAATCATTTTTATGGTAATTTCAACTATTTTATGGTTATAACAACTATAATTATAGTCATTTTAGGTTGCCAATTATATACATTTGTTGCTGGAACTATATATATAGTTACTGTTATTATTATTATAACAGTAATAATCATAATTATAGTAATATATAATTATAGTTACAAATACCAAACATTTTTCTCTCTGTGTACATTTTGGAAAAAATTTAAAAAATCTAGCATTAACATTAAAAATATAATGTTTTTCAGAGAGCTTTTCTGAAAAAATTATAATAACAAATTCTAAAGTAGACATAAAATTTCTGCACTTGCAGTTAATAAATCTTATCGAAAAACTCATTATTTTCAATTGTGTCAAAGTAATTGTGCACAACAATGCTCGAATACAATAAATTATAAACACATTGTATCACAATATCGACCAACAGTCTCCTTAAATTATTTATCACAACATATAACGATATACTGCTTTCGCGATATTACGATTATTTCAACTGATTTGCGACTGTCGCATTATGCGATATGCTTGCCTAAAGGGGTTTTCAATAATTTCATTCATGGACTTATACAAATCATCGCGTATGCTACAGTAAATTGATATCTGAGAGACTGATAGAAATATGCCGTCTCTCTATTAAACCGATTCAGATTCGTTTAATATTTATAAAAGATCACACTATTTCTTTATATCGTATATATTACTTATTATTTAAAATACATTTATATACAAATATTGTATCTTATAACTTTTTATTTTTTCATGTTTGGATCAAACATGGAGAAATAAAAAGATATAAAATACAATATTTGTATATAAATGTATCTTAAATAATAAGTAAATATAATTAAGTTTTTACATATTATATATAAATATATATTTAGATATATATTTAAAAGGATGACACTTTATAGATTATTTTACGTGGATCTTTTGATACTTAAAAAATTCTGAATTATCTACGTATTTTAAATAAAGCATATGGAATACATCTAAGATATAAAGTATATTTAAAAATTGTAATTTAACCGAATTTAATAGTAAAATATAAGAACATAGATGAGAGTCATTCATTATAAATATATAATTATATATTTCGTATAATATTATATATAATTCTTTTAAAAAATTTTATTAATAAAAACAATAATGTATAATTCCAATCATGTACAATTTCAATCATGTATAATTCTAATCATATATAAAATCTATAATTTATTACATACCTGTTGATTTGAATATTTTTTTCAATATCCAATCTTGATTATCGTGAATACATTCATATAATTATTATATCTTGTTTCACAGTATTTTACTTGTCATTATTTGATTACAAAATTATAGAATTAGAACTTTACATACACAAAAAATGTGCATATCGAGCGTAATAAAGTATGAATACTCCAATATTCCAATATTATACCGTAGCAGGGCAATTAACAATTTCTTTTTTAAAAGAAGTAGAAGGTACACTCAAGTGCTGAATATTCACATTCAACCCGCTGCATCATTACGTACGATTGCACGAATCGGTCTTTAAATTTGTCGCGGAAACTGTCGCGAAGGTACGATACGCGCCACGGAGCAAATCCTTACGCTCCCGTCCAACGTCGGAATCGTTTTTGTTTCTCGCAAAATGGAGAGCGATTTTGGTCGAACGAGTGGAGCGGCGTCGTGTCGCCGCGTAATGGAGTTAATATTTTAGCGACAGCGAAAGAGGGGAGGCATTTCGCGTTATGCCAAGCGCGTATCCCTTCCGCCCTGAAACAAGAACATGGAGAGGAGGGAGAGAAGCTGTCGGGCTCTCTACGCGCGCCGACCGGGAGAAATGACTAAGGAACTCCTTCGGGGTACTGTCGTCTGGTGAATGGGGGCGCATACATTTCACGGCTGTTTTCGTGACAAACGTTACGCGGGGCGCACCGACACGCGGGAGAACGAGCCGCGAGAAGAACAAAGTGCCTCTCCCGGCAGCCTCGTTCTTCAGCTTCACGCTAACCCGTTCGCATCGTCATGCAAACGACGACGACGATGAGTCGCAACCCCTTTCTCTCTTTCTCTCTTTCTCTCTCTCTTCCGAACAAGCGCGCGCACTACTTATACGTACAAATTCGCTACGGTGCTTGCGCTGCAATTTCGACATTATGTCGCTATACTATTGATACTTGGATTTAATCAATTGAAGAAATAGATTTTATTTTAGGAAATGAATATTTCAAGTAAGACTTTAATGATCGTTTATAAGACGTCAACAATCGTCAATATCTTTAACTATGATTTTTATGTAATTCAGGTCCTTTAATTATTCTGTGTATAAAAATATTAAGGTAAACTACTTAAGGTAAAACTCTTGTTTTACACTCAATATAAGTAAATTAATAAGTCAATATAATAAAATAAAAATGAATAAAAAATAATAAAATAAACGAATAAGTCAATAATAAAATATTAATTATAATTTATAGATAACAACTTATTCTGTATTTTACTTTGACATTTCGATAAACAATGTACATTTTTCGATAATCTCACTTCCAATAATGAAATCAACGAACAATTACTAATTGTGCACAGAATAATAAAATTAATTGATTGAAGTAAAGAAAATAAAGAACATAATTACATTTAACAAAAAGCATTCAACGTTTCTCAAATGAGAAACAACTGAAGAATTGGTATAATACCAGTACAAACGAAAGCTTTCGCACCGTGAAGCATTACGGAAGTTCTATTTCAGCCGTTGAAAGTGGTCTGTATAAAAAAGTAATCGCACTTAACGTAGCAGAGTGCGTACTTGAGTAGATACCCATAGTCGAACGTGAGACGCAAGTTCACGTTTGATGTAAGCTCGCGTAGATCAACTGACGCTCCCGTGAAACACGGGATGTAAATAAATACGCGACAGTCTGTTGCGATAAGTTGTCTTGGGCGGGCTGGCTTTTACTATTTCAGCGATCCGTTTTATCACGTCGCGACCTTACGGCGTACGCCCTCGGAACGTGCAACCCCGATTCGTCTACGTCGTCCGTCGAAGCGTGATAAGTCAGCGTCGGCGGATATCGTTGCAGACAGACGATTGCCGCGCTTCTCCGCCACGCTCACGTTTCGCGGTTCGCCGTGGGCGAACAGACGCGGAATTATTCTCTGAAACATTTTTCCTATCGAAGACGTTACTCGAACCGCCCGTCGTCGAAGCTCTTGTCGAGCCAATAATATCCTTTATAATATCTCTTATAATGGAACCCTGATTTCACAACATTGGGAACTGTATATCTGTGCCTATAAATTTGCTCGTCCTCACCTCTCAGCGATTATTATAAAACAGAGTAACGTTGATCGAGATGATTAAAGTTGATCGCGCCTCTTCCATCATAATCTTTATTCTGATAAGAATTAAGGAACTAACGGTCTCGTTTTACACTTCTTGAACAATATAGAGTATGTTACCGCAATATAATCTTGAGTCTTGTATATAATGGAAGATTGAGTATCGACTACAAACGAAATATATGACACACATTAGACAATATGTACCTATTTGTACCAAACAAGATTGGTTATTGATCCTGCTTTTGTAATTGCCTGCAAAATAATATATTTTTTAGTTTTCCATCTGAATTCTTCAAAACATATTTCCGTGATACGTTTTGTAGTAATTTTAATGGAAATGTAGTTAAAAAAAAACAAAAAATAAAAAATGTGGTTCTCTCTATTTAACTTAATCGTTATTTAAGTTAATATACACACTACTGCATATATTTTATTAAATAATAAAAGATTAATAACTTAATACGAACTACGACACAGAATTAATTAAATATTTTACGGAAATGTAAATTTCTTCAATTTATGTATGTATACACAAATTCAATTTCGTTTTTAATTCAATATCGGCAATTAAATGTTAACTGCAGTGACCACGATGGAACAAAAAATGTTCGTCAGGTTAGCTTTTATAGATCATACGTTATTAGTATACAAAATAAATTTTTTTCCACTCATATGTATTGAATAAAAAATAAGAAGACCTCAAAGTTATTTTTGTTTACTTACACAATTTTAACTTTGACTCTGATTTGTTTTCCACACGTCAGTTCTCTAAACGGATTTTCACAAAAAAGCGAGTGATATTTTGCCTTACGCTGCTCCTGCGAAGGCAATCTTTTTTCGCACGTTAAAAGAGCGTTTGTGTGTGCCGGTGTTGTGTGTGTTATGTGTTATAACCCTCTGAAAAATTTATCACTGATGGACTTACGATAGATCCACGTCACAACGAGCGATGTTGCCGATACGAGAGGCCGCGGGCCTTGGTCGGAATTTATCCGTTAACCGCTTTCGATCGGTCGGCCGCGCAAATGAGCAGTGAGCGCAGATAGCGCGGTTGGGAGAGCCTGCCACCTACAATCGACAATTTCGACAATGCGCTTTGCGCTGTCGCAACCTCACGACGTATAAGCCCGATACGTCCACGTTCGCGTCGAAGTGCAATAAGTCAATGCGGTGGAGCATCGTCACCGGCCGACCGGGATAACGCCATCGATATTTTATTCGGTATCGGGACACAGCGGCGAATGGCGTCGAAAAATCAAAAGCGAGAGACGCAAGTTAATTCGAGCGTATACTAGAAGGGGGATGCTTGAATTTTGAATCGAAAATTAATATTTTATTTTATTATATGTAATATTACATATAATGCACATGATATAATTTTATGTATATTTTACTGAAGATAATTGAGAGATATTTTTATTCATTCACGAAATATCATACGCGCACTCTATAGTTTTGATTAATTTTCATTATTCAATAATTTTTTCTAATATTATAGTTGGAACTTTATTCGTACTACTTCCTTATTATCGCTTATTTTTTCTAATCACAAGAAACTTATTACTATGAATATTATTGTGAAAGAATACTTCTTGATTAAATTATTATTCAGAGTATAACTTTTTTTTCATAATAAATCAAATAGGAACGTTATAATATTTTTTGTACAAATATTTTACGTAGTTTTTGAACAAATCGAATTTTGAAATGCATTGATGTACGACTTAATAAACATATTTGCCTTTATTATTTGTACTCTTGTAAATTTTCTAAACACAATGATGTGTGTATGTGACATGGAAATAATATAACAGTTTTACAGATTATTTATCTTTTGTTACATTCGTTGATGCAATTAAAACCTATATGTATAGTCAGTTAATGTTTGTTTTACTTTTTGCATCGTTTGTTTATTTAAATAATTGGAAAGTCGTCTTTTGTACCGTCTACTTGTAAAATTATTGATGCAATTCTACATTGAACCAAAACTGTACGTAAATACAATAAAATATTCATTGAATTACGAAAAAATAATGAAAATTGGTCCAATGAATTCTCATAATGATTTAGATTGTAAAACTATTACTAAAATTCATTGCAAGAATGAATATATAGTTGCATAAATGAATCCAGCTATTGTATAAATGAATTAACTACATTAAGTCGGACATTAAGTCGGACATTGATTAACGATCATTCATTGGACCAAAAATCATTAAATTTGTTATCGAAATCGCTTTTTTCGACGGTTCGTGGACAAAATACATTACCGTCTCGGTACCCCGACTTATTTTTATACGTAATCACTCTCTTTTTGTATTACGTTTCATGTACATATATGTACATATATATTTGCTTTTTACTTTTGAAATACCCTAGAGCAAAAATATTCTAATGAAATAGTGTTTCTTTTTGCGTTCGTAGTTAATTACTTTCCTCGAGCAAAGTCAGTAAAAGGGGAAGTTCGCGACGGAGAAAACGCAGCCGACTATGGTGGAAAACTCGGCGGGCAGTTAATACAGAGCGAGACCCAGGAAATAAATTGCCCGGCGCGCGCGCTTGCGGCGCGTGTCCGCTCGCTCGCCTCGTGCTCTATATATAGTTATGCATTTATTTATTAACCAAGTTTTATTTGTCTCCCGGGCAAAATAACGCAAGGGAGAAAGAGAGAAAGAAAGGGAGCGTAAACAACGCGGTGTGTGCGGTCGCGCGACAACTCACGAACTGCCACCGCCAATTGCTGGCGATCCGTTTTATCCCGGAGCGTCCTCGATCCGTCTACGTCGTACGTCGAGGCATGATAAATCAGCGTCGCGTCGCGTCGCGTCGCGTCGCGTCGCGTCGGGTTTGCCCGCTCGTTCGCTCGTGGCGAGTATCACATCGACGATAGGCGAGCTCGGGCGCAACATGGCCGTCTGTCCCGCACCGTATCCTGTGCGCTGGTTTGTTTTTACCTCTTTCTCTCTCCCCGGTCCCAAGTTGTTTATCGCGGTGGGATTAATGTCTACTTTTTGCGCGCGCGAGCATGAAAAATTTCGCGGCCCGTACGTCGCCCGTCGGATTCGGCAGCATTTTTAACGATCAGCCTTTCTTCAGTCACCGGCGTTAATCCGATCAATGGGGACGGTAGCGAAAATGCGGGAACTTTATTTGTGGCTTCGTACCGTTATACATAAATCGGATTATGACGCGACGATGATAAGAATTGATATCGAAAATAACGGCCAATGAGCTATACCGTGGAAAATTAAGGTAATTATTTACAGTCGAGCTCGCAGTGATTATATAATGTTGACAACGAGTCTAACGCGGTTGAATCTTTAATGATCACTTTGAATGGAAACAGAGGAAATAACTATGCTACGCGAGCGAGCTTCTCTTTAGACGCATTTATGCAAATGGATTAACAAACCCAGCCCAATCGAGTTATGCGAAAATTCATAATTTATTATCTACGGAAGCATGTGTTTCTGTACAATTACCTAGCTTTACATTCGCGTGAAACGGACTTTATAGCTTCCAGTTGTCTTCGATGTTTTTTCTTCATTTCTGGACACGTCCAAAAAGGGATTGCATTTTGCATTCGCGGAAATGTAACGGGCGAATATTTACGAAGCATTTTGAGGCATCAAAAAATCTTTTTCAATCTGTACGTTCTACAGAAGGATCTAAAGCTATGTGTATACGTATGTATGTAAATCCTACACACAACTGGACGAACTAAACCGATTACAACCATTTACGAAATATTGTATGACTGCATGCTCGGAAGCGAGCACGCGCAGATTGCTTCTTCTAAAATTTATAATCAATTTTTACACTTTTATGGGAAATATGAAGAAAAGTTACTATTGTTTTATAGCTTTCCAAACTGTCATAATCTTCAAAATCGTCAAAGTTTTTGACAAACTCGTCTCTTTGGATGATAAAAATGATAATATTCTGAATTTTCCAAAATTTGAATATAAAAGTTGTTTTTATAAATAAAAAAAATTTATTTGTAATCACTGAAAATATGTAATACTGAACCGCACCGATTTCCGCAAGAGTGAAAATACACTCTCCGTGACAGAGTTAATAAAGAGCGTTCCCTGCAACTGAAAATGCATTCTCTAAATACCTCTGATCGTCGGCTTGTCCGGTGCGTTCTCGTCGGACGAGAAGGGACGACAAGAGAGAAGACCTGAATGACGGGGCTTCCAGAAGAACGTATACGGCGTCACGTGACGACCGCCGATCTCTGCCACGAACATCGAACGCCCGCGATTTGGACCGACTTCTCCGCGCATCGGCTTACGTTGGCATTGCGCGAATAGTTCGGCGACTCTTCGGTATCCGCCGACCACTGTTTATTGCATACCGATGCCAAACACCGGGAACCATCTCGGACGAGGCATGACGGCGAGGATCGTTTCCAAGTCTCGATCATCTCACGGTAGGGCCGGAACGAAAGATATCGGAATGTTAGAGGACGCAACGAGCCATGGATCTAACGGCCCCTAAATGCTGGAGTCCACGGAATTCCGAGACATAATGCCTTTTAAAATCTTAAAGCGTGTTTGGCGAAAAGATTCGTGCGATAATGTAGAAGTATACAGTCGATGTTTTGGCTTGATGACTCAACTACTTTATTTACGTGATTTGAACGTAGAAAGACCGTCTTAAGATTCTTAAGTATCTCAAGATACTAATACGGCTCTCTTGATTGATTCATGACACCTTAAAATTGTACTTAAGACAGTCTAAAGCGGCGTCTACAATGAGATTCTAAGGCATAAAACTCAAGCTTAAGTCTTAAGTAAAAAATTATTTAATCATAATTGATTATCCTCTTCACTTTCGATTGTGATTGATCAATTTCTTCTGGCTTGAGACTTAAAGCTTAAGTTTTATGACTTAAAATCTCATTGTAGACGCCACTTTAAATATAAGAATCGACTATGAACACCGGGGTCACAATGTCGTAACGTTTTAATTTATTTAATTGAAGCGTTTCCTATTTTGCCACTTTTTCCCGTGCGTTTGCGCCAAAGCTTCTTGTCACGCGCGCGTTTTGTATCGACCCACATAGAGGAAGCGGATTCTCGGACGCAGCGGGTTACAATGAGCGTAATATATCCGAATGAGCATTCGTTTGTGGAGTTAGGGAAGAATGAAGAAAGAAGCGAGCAGGTATCACTAGCGTCAAATGGTCAGAGATAAAAAGACGAGCTACAATGGCACGATGAATGTCCCAGACCGATAACGTGCTGACTCTCAGTAACGCGTACGTATAGCGCGCAATTTTTGTTTCCTAATGTATAATAATTTCCGCTACGATATTAGGTCTCTGTTTTCTGTGGCTGAACTAGTATACACTTTTGAAACTTAAAATGAGATAGATATATGTTTGATATCTGACAAAAGCGAAAAATAAATTCTAGTGCAATCTATATAGTGCAGAGATATAAAAATAGATCTATTGAAAAGCATAAAAAAACCAAGAGCTATCTGCAAGATTTTAAAAACAAACTTCAGAGAAACGAATATTCCATTAGTGTAGGGGAGACTAGGGACAAACGTAACAATTTGCCTTTTTGATTTTATAACTTCTATAAGTTATGTAAAATTTTTAAACGAATTCTACACAAAGTAAACACACACACCTACATCATTAAACACCACAATCGAATCGAAAAACTAGCAGTATGTTACATCAATTTTTTTAAATAAGCCATTTTCTAAAGTATCATTTGTTACTTTTGTTCCTATCCCATAGGGATAAAAGTAACACACGATGAAATTGGGTAGGGACTGTAATACCCTGTTTAACTTTAAATATAAAATGTAGTAGGAGAGATTTTTCTAAAAGGATTTTTATTTATTCTGTGGGTGAATATAAACACAATTCACAAAATAGTGCTAATTTCATAGTTATCTGTCAAACGTCCGACTAAATGCATCAGAAGAAGCATAGCAGTATACACGCATGCTCATCATTCAAGAAATCGAGCATCGTAAGTGATTTCATCGTAAGCAAAACGCATAGAAAAAACCGAATAGGATAAAGAAACATCTTGTTACTTTTGTTCCCATTAGCGGTATCTCCTATTAACATATTATTACATGCTCATTTAACACAAAACCATAACAAATTTTATACCAATCTTTAAGTTTTTAATATCTACTTAATACAACGCAAACAAAAACAGAGTTTGTACACTGAAAAAAATTTCTAGTTGAAAATGGACGAATCAGAATTTTTTGATTAAATTTATTAGAATTCTGGTTGAGATAATCGGAATTCTGATTGATATAATTATTCTGGTCAAAATAAGAATTCTAGTAGATTTTACCAGAAATATTATATCAACCAGACTTCCGGTTATCTCAACTAAAATTCTAATAAATTTAACCAAAAAATTCTGATTCGTCCATTTTCCAACAGAATTACTATTTAATCCAACCAGACCATTTTTCTCAGTGTATTATCAATAATTGAGATGAAGAAAGGGTGTGATTGACGTGTAAAAATACAGGGAAAAAATTATTGGTCGATATTTTTCTATAAACATTTGTTACTTTCATGTTACATTTCCTGTGTTACATTTGTCTCCCCTACTCTGCATATCAAAGGTGATGATTACCGATCGAAGAGTACCATGGTTACTTTATGACTAACAATTGACCGCTTAGGTATTTCGATGCTGCAATTGCTTGCAGTTTTGAACGGAAACTGACCGAGTGTAGATTAATGAAGAATCCTTATCAAATAATCTTGAAGATTACATACAGAAAGAAATTCTCACAGTAAAGCTTGTGTTAACGCTAAAGTGTGAAGAGTAATAATTTTTGGACAGTGTAATCTAAGTTGTTATATGATATAAGTTGTTGGGAACTTCTATTCTACCGATAACGATAAATATGTCATTGAAATTTTAAAGATACATTAAGTGCAAAATGTGGAAAAAATGGCAGCTGTTCCATGCTACGGACTTTCAATCGCTTATGTATCCCTGCTTCACCTTTTGCCGCATATTAGGAATATTTCCGTATCGCATCAACGCTTCAACTTTTCAAATTACGAAACAGCGCTATTTTCTGACAACCCTCATTACTTGCATTTTCTGTATTTATGAACTAGTAATGTTGTATAGGATTGACATTACTGGAACGATCAATTATAGTACTATACCTGTAACTCTTGAACGTCATTGTTTTTTTATGTTCGGCGGATTTATCGGGATTGTTACGTACATTTTGAACGGTCCTCGGATGCACTTACTCCAAAATATAATGGAAATTTCTTTGAGACTGTCTCCTGATTCATACCGAAAGCTATCTAGACTGATTCATGCTAAAGATATTTTTGGTTCCTTCTTTCTAGTCGGACGAACAATATTTTATTATTATATAGTAGATTTTGGTATCATAGACAGGATTCTCGTACTGTACATCACCTTTATAATATTTCAAATGGATATGTTGTATATAAATTGCGTATGCGTATTAAAAGCCTGTTTTAAAGAAATCAACGATAATCTGAAGAATTTGCGGAAGCTCGTGATGAGCGACAAACCACATCTTTTGAGAAGAATTTATCACGAGCAGAGAAATCCATTCTTACTAATGAAACTTAAAGCTTTGAAAAAAGAGCATTTGATGATCAGTGACACAGTACAAATGTTGAATACGATTTTCAGTTTACAACTTCTCGCTACCATAGTTATGACTTTTGCTGAGCTTACCTTTTATCTATATTTTTATATAATTGATTGGAAACTCGAGATGAAAATAAACCACACGTTTTATCATACGTTATTGGTAATGTCTTCGGCGTATCAATGCATCAAAATAGTGTTGATGGGATGGACTTGTGATACAGGCAAGGATGAGGCCATAAGGATCGGTACCAACATTCATGAAATACTGAACGATACTATCGATGAACAAATCAAAGATGAAGTAAATAAAACAATAAAATTTGATTTGTACATTTTTCTGAAGATATCTCGTGTGTCAAACTTTATATATTAAATCTGTACAGTTAGTAATTATTTCTTAATTTTGTACTTAACTATCTTCTAATCTGATGTTTTGTAGTTGCAGCTGTTCTCCTTGCAAGTACTGAATCGGGAAAATACATTTTCCGCTAAGGGTCTTTTACTAGACGCAACGCTTCTCGTTGCGGTGAGTGAATGACTATTTGTTTTAAATAATTTGTATTGCTTATTTATATATAATTTTAATTTTAGATAGTGAGTAACATCACTACATATCTATTAATTTTAATACAATTTTTAATCACCGACCAAGTTTGCAATAAAAAGGTTACAAACAATATTACATAAACAATTTAATTAAAAAAGAAGATAATTAAATCAAATAAAAAATATATATTTAAACGTAAAAATGTATTCTTTTGTGTATGTGTAGCATTAGATACATGTGAATGTATATGTGTATATAGAGACAAAACCATATATGTTAACATTTAATTGTAAAAATAAATCTTCATTGTGTGAAAGTCTTTTACTTGCTTATGTCTACCGTGTGTCAAATATAATAAATACATTTGTAAGAAATATCATCTACTAATATGATAACTTGAGGTTAAAATTTATTTAACGATACTTTTGATTAATCCTATCTATTTAGATTAATTCAGATTTATTATACTCTTATTTTTCTCACAGCATTAACGATAGGAAAGGCAATATATTTTTGAAATGGACTTTATGATTAAAATTGATTTTCGCAAACAGCTTATTGAATATTTTTTTTGTATTTTGAGCTAATTCATTTATTAACGATGATTAAAAGACATTTCATTGAAATGTAATGCAATTGATGAATTAGCGTGATAAGATTCATGTCTTTCATCATTGCATTCTTTTATTATTGCTGAAATAAAAAAATTAGCCATCCTGCACACAATCTATAAATTGCGATCTGTTAAAAATTTCACCAAAGAGAAATATATCGATTATTTTTAATCTAGATAAGTAGTTACATAGATTACGATCTATTAAAAATTTCACAATATGTCGATTAGTTTTAATCTAGATAAATAGTTAGATTAATCATAATCAATAGCACTATACTTTGATCCTGAATAACTTTATCTCAACAACTATATGATGGTCTGTTATAGTTTTTGAGATATTCAGAGATCATTAAAATGCAATTTTAGTAGTAAATCTTCTCTTTAGAGAATAAATTCCTAGGGGACTACTTTTCGTCCGACTTTTCACACAAAACGAGGTCTACTCTACCTCCCCCCTGCCTAGGAGTGTTCAACTTTCCACGCAAAGCGAGGTCCACCTCACCTGCCTCTCTGCTTAGGAGCAACCGACTTTCTTCAGGGGGATATGATGTAGACCTCATTTCACATGGAAAGTCTGACGTTCTTAGACAGGGTATAGAAAAAAAACCGAATAGTGACAAAGTAACATATTGTCACTCATTAATATGTTATTACATGCTCATTTAACTTACAACCATAATAAATTTTATACCTATCTTTAAGTATAATGTTTATTTAATACGTTGCAAAACCGGACAGTTTTACGCAATTCGAATGAAAATCTATACAATTGAAACTGATACTAAAAACTTACTTTGATATAATATTTTAATAAAATAGTAAAATTCCAAGAATCACTTATTTATACGTATTATTATTTATACGTACAGTACAAAACTAGGAGGAGAAATTTATTGATCGATTGGTATTTTTTTTATAACATTTGTTACTTTCATCCCGTGTTACATTTTTCATCCCTGGTCTCCCTTACTTATCATTACACTTGAGCTTCGGTTCAAGTGATGATAAAAGCTCGGAAGAATTTACGTTCCTTTGAGGTCCACTCTGCGAGGATTGGTATCAAAAGTATCTCTCGCTTCTTCATAAATGAAAATGTGCCTTTTACGATGCGTTCGCATAAGCGCCCGGAAAATAAACACACACAAACACGCACGCGTTATGATATATTATATGTTTTAAATTCGCCTCACGAATGTGTTCCTTAACATTTCAGATTTGCCCTTCCATATTCACGAGTGCAGGTCACGAGTGTGCTTTCCTTTTTTTTTATTACCGTCTCTCAATTTGCATATTTCGTGTCTCTCAAGGTATTCGTGTCGCAGAATTTGGTTTTCTTCGAAAGAAGCGAGCGAATGTTGTACTGCTCTATGCCAACTAGTTCCCTGATGCGTTAGTAACGTCCGTTACAACATTAACGTCACGGATGTTGGTGGGAAATACAACCTTCCACCGTCAGAAATACAAACATCAGACCGATTTATTCATTAGATATAATAAATATAATGCTTGAAAACTCACAAGTCTATCCGATTTCCAAACAGCAATGTCTGTTGAAATATGTGAAATCAAAATTAAAAGATTAATAAATTACTTTATAAAACAATTTACAAAGTACTTAAATTACATATTGTCTGTTTTTAGCAACTTTCAAAATTTAAACAATAAACATTTTAATAATAAGATGCTTAAATGAGTAAAATATCTAATAATTAACAGTTGCTAATATTTCATTCAAATAAAAAAAAACTGATAGATTTGACAAAAAAAGTTATGGGCCATTAAAATAGTAGAAACTGTGATTTGCGCTCGTATTGCGTTTGATCTAATGCCGCGTATATATCGTAGACTGTACATAAAACAAAGATACGTTCTTGATAAAACGCGCGAAGGAAAGATTTAAAACGTTCCTGCGTAACTATAGCTTTTGGTAGCCGCTGTTAACGAGTGGCATCGCTCAGGTGGGGTTTAAAGCCTCGTTAGAAGGCTAACAACCGGCCATGTATCTTGCGAATCGCCGATTCGGAACAACGTAGGTAAGTAGATAGGTAGGTAGGTATCTTCTAGGATCGTCCCTCGGGCGCTGGAATCTACAAATTTATACGACCGTCGAACCGAAGCCTCTCTACCAAGACCTGTCTTGCCGTGACATTTGTCACCGCGGATTATTTTGTATCGACGAACTTACCCCGGTATTAACTCGCTCATGGAAAGGACTCTCTTTTCTTCTCTTTCTCTTTCCCCCCCCTTCTCTCTTTCTCTCTTAATAATTTAGACATAAGATTATTTGTAAGAGTTGTATTTTTTAAATAACTGAGAAAGCTAATAAAAATTCATTTATTCATTCTCTCTCTCTCTCTATTCTTTTTTAACATCAATTGCTGTTTTCGTTTTTTTTCTTACATATATTCCTTCACTATTTTTGTTTATTAGATTACATTATATTATATCTTATTTTATTCACCTTGTAATATTTTCCTCAAATTTCTACGCTACTTGTTTATAAATTTTCTTATTTTGTGTTTCTTTAAATTTCTGCGTTACTTATTTGTTAATTTTCTAATTTTGTGTTTCTCACTCTTGAACGTTGTTGTTTACTCTTCCTGTATGTTCTTAGAGGGCTTGTTCTAGAACATCAATAAACGTTTCATCTATCTATCTACCTATCTATCTATCTACCTATCTATTTATCTCATCATATCTCTCACGCGCGCGTGAGAGATAATCGATTACTGACGAGGGTTCGCCACACGTCGCGAGATAGTACATGCGCCGTTTTTCGCGGTCCAATAACGTTCTCACGTGGTACGATGACGGTTTCGTAATCTCATTTGTCGCGGACCTTTTCATCGAATATCGTGACATTCCGGACTCGCCGCGAGAGGAAATTGTGTATATCGGCTAGTCTCATGCGTGAGTAGCCAGCCTCCGCCAAATTTCCGGACTAGAGGTGTCTGGAGATTCGCGTATCGAATCAATTTCACTTTTTATCGTCGATTATTCAATAATTCCAGATAACTGTCTGGCATTCATCATCGGGGCGGATTCTGCAACTTCAATACTGCCGATCGTGCAGAAAAATGAAAGCTTCTTCCGCACTCTGAAGTTTTACGTAACTTGAAATCTTCCGAGTAATCCAAAATCATCGAGGTCTTACGCGCACAACTTGACTTCAATAAAGTAGGTTCGAACTTGAAAATATTGAATACTCATATAAGCGTGATATTAAAGAATCACGTTTTAATACAAATTGAGTCATTAGTTAATAACTGAAAATAAAAAATAAAAAAAAGACAGAAGAGGAAAATTTGGAAAAAGCTTTCAGGTCATGTTAAATAATCTACTTAATGGTAGGTTAACTGGCGTGCTCTAAACTATTTAGGTATGTAAGACCGATATCCTTTTACTTATTGTTAGATAATTGATACGACAGATATAGCTATAAGAAGGATAATTTTTGCGATTTTAAATGTAAGAAAAGAGCTACTTTTGTCAAATCAAAATCTGATATCCAATAAAAAATTAGAACTTTCGGAACAGCGTCCCACGAGAATTGGACATTTTATATGTAGCGTGATAAAGAAAATATTAATAATCTTTGAAATCAATATGAAGAAGGAAAAGGGAGCAATATAAATAAATAAATAAATTTATTTTTGAGAATTAATATAACATCTTTAAACACGCAAAACTTATATCCAAGCGACTTCAGACGAGTATAGTCAATATACTTACTAATAGCGTTTTCGGCCCGGCCGGATTTGCACCAACCTGGTTTAGATTAATGGCGTTTTGTGCTCTCCTATTGGTAGAGCGTCAACCAATTGGAAAGATTAATCCAACCCAGGTTGGTGCAAATCAGGGCTGAAAACGCTATAAGTATAACCAATATACTTAGTGCCAACATTACACACATTCGCTAAATATTGGTCTACAGATGGATAATTACATGCATACACATGTGTATGCGTGTTTGGATGTGTGTTTCGGATATGTGTGTGTAATATTTGATAAGGCTGGCATACATTGACCATGTCATCTGGAGCCGCTTTTAGAATAATAAAGAAAATGTTTGCAAAAATGACATATATTTTAACACGTGACATAATAAGTAGTATATAAAGCTAATATTGTGTTTAGTCGATAAATTTAGAAACTAATGGGTCAATTCTAAGCAGAATCGTAAGATTCGTAATGTGTTCTCGTAAAACTTGTAAGAACTTGTGATTAGTATTCTAATTTTATGCGTATGTATCATAAAACGCGTACGATTATTCGTAAATATCTACGATTTCTTGTAAATTTTATGGCTAGTAAGAAACTGTCTGAAAAAATATTGTATAAAGATATAAGTAACACTTAAAAATTCTTACAAATCTTACAGGAATATGTTACGAGCCTTACGATTCTGCTTAGAATTTAGGCTTAAACCAAGAGAAAATATTAAAGTTGAGTGAAAATACTAAAATTAACAATATTGAATAAATAAAATGAGTTGATTTAATAAATTTGAGAAAAAGAAATAGGAATAAAAAAAGAAAGAAAAAAGTG
Source organism: Mycetomoellerius zeteki (assembly GCF_001594055.1). Classification (NCBI taxonomy): domain Eukaryota; kingdom Metazoa; phylum Arthropoda; class Insecta; order Hymenoptera; family Formicidae; genus Mycetomoellerius; species Mycetomoellerius zeteki. The sequence goes on from NW_017256436.1 coordinate 244,446, forward strand.
TAATAGTAGAACTTTCAAATCGCGTTAACAGAAATTAGCGCTAAATGACGTGGCAGTTGGCACCGACGTGTTCTGGAATATTTAGATATACGGTACAATATCAAGAATAGAGACGATTTTCGATATATATTGGTTAAAACAGGGGGCACGTAATCGTTTGCGCTTTCTGCGCCGAACGAAAGCTCAGCATCTTTTCGGATGGAATCCGCAACGACGTTGGGAAAACGAAATTTCATTCCACGGACGTACACGTATCCTATAATATGGTACAGCAAATCGAAATAAGTAAAACTGCAGCAGCGTCGAAAGAATATCACAAAAATATGTATTTTAAGAGAACATAGCTGGAAAATTGTCACAAATCATGTTTGCGAAATTACATGAATTTCAAATAGACAACAGTCAAGTGGTCAGTCTTTATCCAAGCGAGATAATGGAAAACAGATGAAAAAACGAATACAAACATAAAAATAGGTAAACAATGTATTGATTTACGGATAATATAAATACAATATTCAGTTTTAGATATGTGAACTTTATTTAATCAGCATTTTTTTTCAGGAGCTTAACCCTTAGTACACACCATAATTTTCTGACTCTTTGTATACATAATGGACTGTTCGTGTCCCGGGTCAATTTTTATTACTTCTATAAGTATATACCAAAATTATTATATTATTCTTACATATACTTTAACATCTTTAGAAAATATTTGTAAAGTATATTATAAAAAAAAGATAAAATAAAGACTATTATTTAACTAAGTACTCTTAATATTTCAAAGAAAAAAAATGCAAGACGCGAATAATCCAATCCTGTATATTAAGAATAATTAAAAAATATTTTATGCCAAGTATTTTTTAATGATACGACAAATAATAATAAATTTACGTTACGAAAAAAATTCATTGAATATCTTCTATCTTATCGTTAGAATTTGAGTAGGCAGAAATAAGAGCAACCTGTATACGACTGCTAGGAGACGTATTTCGGAGACACCCAAAGGTATCCTTCCAACGAGCAGCGGCCCGACGGGAATAGACTCATCGTGAGGGGTGGATCCCGGAACGATTCCAGTTAAGATGGAACGGGATGGTATCCCACTAAACAACGGTATCCAATCATCGGTGCGATCGCTCGTGTAAAACGGTAGTGGCCATCGAGGTTCGCCAAAGTTTAACGGCGTCCTGTCTCTCTTTCTCGTCCTTTTCCTCTCCCTTCCTCTTCCATATCTCTCTCTCTCTCTCTCTCTCTCTCTCTCTCTATATATATATATATATATATATATCTCTTCTTTTTTCTCTTTCTCTCCATCTCTTCCTTTTACTCTCTCTCTCTCGCGCGCGCGCGCGTCGTCCGTTACGTGACTTACTCGCTACGGATCGACTGATCGCGTGACATCGGGCGAAGGAGTAATTAAAAGACCTTTAGAACCTGCGAGGCAGTCACCGCTCGTTCCCACCGCACGCAATTCGTATTTGAGATCGTATTTGTCCTGCAGCTCGTAAGTTGCAGCGCGAAACGTCGCGCGCGTTCAACGCTCGCGATCGCTTAAAATCACGCCAGGCTAATGGCCTCGTCGGGGACGAAAAGCTCGCTGGGAGCTCGATATCACCCCCTTCCCAAAAGCTATATGGATGGCCGTTATATAAAGAGGCAACTGAACGTGGCTACGTCGAAACTTGGAAATAGGCTTCTAAAACTCTTCCCATGGAGAAGGACTTCATTATTCATTCCGCAAGAATTCTATAATTTAATATATCTTTCAATATGATGTTAATAATAGTTTAATAATTATTTTAATTTATCAGATTAATTAATAGTTTGAAAAGTCATACCTTAATGAAAGGAAAAGATTCTTCATTATTCACGTCAAGAGTTATATGATTTAATACATCATTCACGGTAAGAATTATATGATTTAAAACATCTTTCAGTATATAATGTTAAGAATAGTTATTTTAATTTATCAGATTATAGTTTAAAAAATTATTGTTCTTATTTTTTTACTTCAGTGGAGAACAGCATTAATTGTATTCGTAAAAAATGTTACAAACTAAAATCAATTTTCTATCAATAGAAAATTTGTGTCATGTGCATAAAGAGAACATTATTCCAAAATATTTATGTCCACTTAAATGTAAAAATTAACAAAAACCTTAAAAAGCTGCAAAAGGAGCTTTTTAATCTTAGTTTTATCTTACAATTAATAAAAAAATTAGTTATAGCAGTAATAATATTTGTGACTGAGACCGAAAGGATTAAAAAAAAGCTTTGACATACTTTAGCACATTTGATCGTAGCTCCGAATTCACGATTAGAATCTAGGCTCGTTAAATTGTCGATACCGCGTTTGTCTGTGCGAGCCCGGACGCTAGATTTCGTTAAGCTATGCCCAATATGCCCCTTTCATACCGCAGTCGTTCTGCGCGTTGGTCTTTCTATATTACAGTGTTACCGGGGATTACCACTCAATCGCGAATACGGTCGGCAATTTTCCGAAGATTAAAATCGGCGCTCGCAGAACGTGTGATCCGACTTTTATATGCGGAAACTGTGACGGGTGCCGCCGGCGATTGTAGTTTTTCTCTCCTAGTCTCAAATTTTGATACATTTAGCCGCGCGCAGTTTTTCGCGTTAACGTGAGGGGGTATACATCGACGCGTATCGGATTTTCTGGTTCAGAGGTGCAAAGCGCTTGTCCCGATTCGAGTTCGCGCGCGCGCCAACGACGGGGCTATCAGCGATATATTTTTTCATCATCGTCGTCGTTTATAGAGCTATAGCGCAACGAGCGGAGCTCCGATTCCCGTACTGTCTCGCATACGGATCAATGAGCCGACATTGTGTGTACACATCGTGATTTCCTGCGTAGTTCAGGAAACGCTGATTAGTCATCTGTATCTACGTATCGTCCACACGATCTGGTTTGTGTACATCAAACTTTGTATCGTACACGCAGGACATTATGGATTTTTCAATAAAACCTCAATCGCGAAGTGACATATGTTCATCCGACTGTTAGCTTGCGATATCTCGTTTGTCATCGTGTTTTAATTGGTTGATTAACCATTGTTAATCAACGTGTAAATCTGTAAATATTTATGCCGGTTTATTTTGATACTCAAACGATTTTCTTTCGTTTACGTTATTGTCATTGGAAAGAAAGACGGAAATAACTAATCTCATATAAAATTTTCCGTTATTAAATTTAGCCTTGGACTCATCGCGAACAATTGCTGACTATAATTACTTTATGTAATTTAACCTGATATGAATATGACGAATGTGAAATTGCATACCTATACCTATGAGTTCTACAATAGAATCATCTAACATTCATTTAGGGATAATTAAGGAATAATACATTTAAGTCTGTTTCCTTACAGAATAATCTCTTATACTTCATTTCTTATTTTCAATTCCACGAAAATTGAAAATCAATATTTCCACGAAATGGATCGCAATTTTTTTCGCTTAAGTATACTTCATAACTTTATTAGAGCTGTCTTCATTATCAGTCACTTTCCATGTTCACATATTGGCATAAGATTCTTTACAGAATAAAAGGTAATTGTAAATGAGAGATAAAAAGAATATTTTATGACACAATATAAATAATATAACATATATTTCAAATATTTTCCTCGCAGAAAACCAATGTGCTTGGAATATAAACGTACAATACACACGTCATTCGTTGCCGAAAAATCGATTGGTTCTTATTTCTGCATTGTAGTTTTGTAAAAAATATTATATTTTTATTTAACAAATGCATTCATATATGAAAATATCGGTTGATGTGCAACATACAATGTCTCGTTTAATAATAATACATCTTTCTTTGTATACAGGAATGAATATAGTGTTTTAAAAATCTGCATTCTCTCGCGACATATATTTTTATATTCTCTTGCGTTTTGTAATTACTCGTATTATTTTTATTATTTTAGAATTTAAAACAATGATATTTTATCCAGATCGGTTTCCACATAATTTTTATTTTCTCTGCTGCTATCAATTACAAAAACTTTTCTATATTATCTTTTTTATAATAATTTGTATGTATATTTTTGGGAGATAATAAAAAATAAAATGATATTACATAAATCATTTATTTAATAATTTTTCAAAGTTTTACTATAATATAATAGTTATAATGTAAGAGATTTTCGTACACTCCGTGTGAGATTTATGTCACATCAAAGAAGATATAAGGAGAAAGTAGAATAATGTACTTTTAGCACTATAGATCAATTAAAATTAATCTTATGTTAATTAAGGATTAAGTTCCTTCATAATGTCGACACAGTTTATGTAGAATAATTAAAGTTAGAAACTAATTAGAAAAATGACTGTTTGTAGTTAGGCATGTAATTAGAATACACATGTGTGAACTGTCATGTCAATATATATTAGTGTCAGAGAATGGTGAATTTCTCCCTTAATCCTTCACAATTCACCAAACGATCCGTCACGGCTAGACATGGCTGACATCGCCAACTGCTAGTGTCACAATTTAGAATAGCTAACGTGTATTTTGTATTTCAAACATTGGCGACCGTAAATCTGACATAAAGTTGTAGATACGAAGATAGAGAATATTTTGCAAAAAAAAAAAAATAGGAATACTCGGGGAGAAACGCGAGGCAATCGATCGATCGGTCGCTGATAATACCCGTCTATGGAAAATTCGCATAGTTACTCGTTGCACAGGTTTTCGGGCGGTCGACATTTTTCGTAGCATATGGAGCGGAAATTTAAACGCGCAATTTGAAATCCGATCAGCCACGCAGCGGCCGTGCTGTATTGCGGGGAGAGGAGGGAGAGGAAGGGTGAGAAAAGAGAAATGAGAGGAAGAGGGAAAGAAAGAGAGTGATAAAAAAAACCATGCGGAAACTCGCAAAACTTGACGATGCTAATCGCCGAGTGGACACAATAGAACGTATTGGACGATCTCGCTTAAATACACGCATAACTCTCGCATAATCGTATCGGTATATCCATCGCGCATCTGGGACAAACGTTTTCCGAGCGCGCTGCTGAAACTTCGTAATTCGCTGCGCGATATGTGGATTTTGCACGCCGATACGCCGGTAGTATCACGTGGGATGAACAGCGCTTTTACGTTTATGTTGTATTCCGTAGCTCCAACGCTAATTAACAACCGTGCGTTAAGCGGGCTATTCGCATCTTGGCGACATGTAAGACGGCGCGTATAATACACCGCCGTGTAAAGGGCTTCTTGTGAAGTGTTACGAGGGCGGTTGTGCTCCTGAATGGCTTTTTCGTGCCCTGCTATCCGGCTTGTCGCGACACGCGCGTGCACCGTGTTTCCGTTAATTAACGAGCTCCGAACCACCGTGCAAGAATTATGTCGAAGATGGAAGATTATTTCATTCTGCTTTAACTACTTGTAAGATGTCTTTTTATTTATATACTCAGATTTATTATATTATGTTAACTCCGATTGATTTAGCCTGCATGAATTATTTACACATTTTAAGTAATTACTTCTCTCTCTCTCTCTCTCTCTCTC
>NW_017256436.1:250015-298953 GCF_001594055.1 Mycetomoellerius zeteki
CACACACACACACACACACACACTGTAATATATATATAATTAGAAAAATAAATTGTGTAATTTTGTAATAACGGCTGAAGAGGATTAATTATGAGTAAAGTTGAAATGTTTCGTAATCATATATTTATTAATTCCCAAATCTAGTTAGAATTATTTGAAGAGATACATTCGTCTTGCTCATTCATTGGATTATATTATCTTATTATTACTATTATTAAAATATTCTTATCTTATTATTACTATTATTAATACAAGCCAATAAAATTAATTTGATTTTATTTTAGTTAGCTTTAAATAATGTTCTTTTAATGATTAGACATTGCGGCGAGATGTCAAATCAAAAATTATCTTGTACATTAAGTAAATAAATGAATTAACTCTTCTAACATGTTAAAAGTTAATAATTGTCAAAAAGTAATCTCCTACAAAAGTGCTACATGAAAATTCCTCAAATTCGTAGTGCTTTTTAAAGGGCTGTAATCTCTGAAACAGATATGTAACGTGAACGCATTTCACGTATGTTTTCGCACGTACCGACTCACATAATCAGTATATTCATTGTCCACGTGCACTCTCTGGCTAATGAATTGTGCGAAAAAATTGCACCAGCGAACTTTCATATTTAACGTTATATTTGCATTTCTGCGTTATGTTCGCCCGTTCTTCAACCTGTAATAATATTTGCGTGACATAAACCTGAATATACTGTGGGCAACATCGCCTGTAGTTAAAATAATGCTTTGTACTCGATGTGAGTATGTAATAACCCTTATGATAATCAAAATTGTGCGCAAGCTGCTTTAATTAAGTTTTTATCTTATACAATGGTTGCTCTCCCGTGCATAGCACCTCATTATATCTTCACATTATTATGTCCGCACATAATAAAGCGTTACATTCGTTACGCGTCTACATTATTACTATTTCATAAAATTATATATCACAACACCAGCTTTCCCTTTTCATCATCTTGACATTTTTATCTCTGTTTAATTCATCATATTTACGAGCGCGTAATATATGGAAGCAAATCATTATATTCTCGACTATTGTTTTTTTTATTTTATGAAGTTAAATGTAACTGATAATACTTACTTAACATTACTCTCTTACTTAATTTTCAATAAAATCCATCTTTTTAAATCCATGTATGTATAATATGTATACTATATATATAGACATATCGAAATATTTAAATCTTGTAAATAAATTGGACGTATAATTTATCACATTTAACTTTGAAAATCATTTAGCTGGAAAAAGAGATTTTATAAAAAAATTTTACTTCTCAATTTTAATTCTTCAACTTTAGTTCGACTTTATTTTATCCTAAAGCAGTTCTTCATTCTGATCATGTTTCATTCAATTTTCGATAAATCAAATAATCAATTTAAAGTAGTTTTAAATATAAAGACCTCAAATAAACACACATAATTATTAATTAATCGATTTAATTAATTAGTTGTTACATTTTCATAAATAGCATGTTATCTTGATATCGTACTATTCATGACGAGCACAATTACAGAGTAAAAGCGCTTAATATACTATACTGGACTTGGTGACAGCAGAAATAATCTAACGATCAATAAAACGGTGTATACAAACGACATTGAAAATTTATCGGTGGTATACGTTTATCAATAGTGACTGCTAAAGAATAATGTATCTTTTTGGTGGCATAAAAGCGTACGAAACGAATGATGAATTAAATATGCAATTATCTTTTCATCGGTAGACGGGCGTTGTAAGTGCGTGCATTCATACGCCACGGGGTAGTCGTCAACTGACAGAGATCGCGATATACACGCAGGGGTGACGAGGACCTGGTCTGTAAATAGACGATCTATTCCGTCACTTTTGTTACACGCGAATTGAAGGGCAAAAAGAAATAAAAGGTGGACGACAAAATCCTAAGTGTAAGCGAACAAACTTTTTTTTTTAATTGGTGAATAATCTCTCTCAGAATAATCTTTTTTACTCAACTAAATAAACGGCCTTCCACAGTAGGTGGTCTATTCCGTACATTGCATGCAATTTAGCTAAAGTATAAAAATAAATGAAAAATGACTGGCTATAGAATTCTCTAAGTAATACAAAAAATAAAGTTTTTAAGGGAAGATGAAAATTTGTCTCTTCTGTAATATTTTACTTATGTTAATTAAATAAATATAACGCAAAACTAATAATTTCTAAATAAAAATTAATTAAATGTAAAAATAGTGCGATATAATAAGAGAAAATGATTTGAAATAAAAAATAAGCGCGCGGTATATTTATTACAGAGCTATTTACAAAATAACAACAAGAGAGTTATGAAAAAATATTTTACAAATATGTATTATTTGCAAACGCATGCATGTTTTATTTATTTATAAACAATATTAAAAAACTGCATTTGTAGAAATGCAAATTTTTATAATAATATGACATTTTATTTTTAATAAATTATAGTATCAAACATGTAGAAAACTTGAAAGAAATACTTAAATTATATCGCACGAGCGCGCGTATAATTATAAATGAAAAATTTTTATTTACGTAACTTTAAATACAGTGTTGTCATAAATTCAAGTCTAGTCGCTAGTGAAACATCTTATATGTTAATAAATAAACGAAATCTACCTTCATAGGGCATTTTTCCTTAAAATGAGCTTCCTTACATAGCTTGTCGAGCTTTACGACGCAGTGATAGATCGCTGCCCTGCATCTTGCTCTACTGCAACAGTTTCTCAACAGTTGCATCGCTTTAACCCGTTTAGTGCGCTCAATTCGGAAATATATTCTCATTATCGATACATATTGACAGATATAAATTATTAATTACATGGGATAAATTCGAATATATTATAGATCTAGTATTATAATTAGATCTGGTGTTATTAGATTAATCTCTTGAGCTTTAAAATAATCTTGAAAAATAGCGTAATAATAAATATTCAAATTTCATTTCATTATCAAGCTGTAATATTTAATTCCGGTCACGAGTGCCGAGTTTTATGTGCAGTAGAAAAATAGCATTTCAGATTAATTTCAAGGAAGGAATCCGATATTAAATATTTCACATTCAGGCTATCGTATAATAAATTTATTACAATAATAAGTAAAACTAGAGACCAATATATGAATAACCGATATAGGAATATTAATATATATTACACATATGCACATATGCATTTATTATGAATATACATTTATTACACACTTATCTATAAAATTTATGTGAGTTGTATATATTTGTATTTGCGTATATAATAACAATAAAACTTTTATGTAACAGTTAAAAAGTACATTCCTTCATATTTTTTATTATAAATATATGATTTTAAATTCCCTCTTTTCGCCTTCAGTTTAACTATTTTAACGTTAATGCTTGCAACGGAAATCAAACGTTAACACGTTACGCGAACGAAAGAGAGACCCAACCATTTCCGCTGCGTCATCGTCGCCTAAAACGGGTCTTCCATTTAATTATTGTAATATCCAGCCCGTGATATCGAAGTAGCGTATTATCTCTCTTCTCCTCCTTCTCCCCAATCCTCGCACCACAAGCACAACACGTTGGCGCGAGGATGCGACGTCGGAACGAAGAAACTCACCCAGTGGTAGTAGCTCGGTAATGCAAATTCCAGGAACACCTGCACAGAAACTAGAGTAATGCGCCCAACGAGCACAGCAGCCGGTCGTTGTATTTATCTTCCGCGTCCGGAACGATAGGCGTGAGATATTCCTGGATTATGAGCTATACGGAAGTTACACGAGACAAATGTTCGGAAGAGACACATACGCGCGGCAGTACATGTGAAATATCAAGGTATTGCGAGCGTATCGCAAATGATTTTGTCGGATATTAAGAGATAGTTACTTGAATTCATAATTAAAGAATTTAACATTTTTAGTTCTTCTTTGGATGACAAAACTATTTTACATTATGTTCTACAGGAAAACGAAAATACTGTTTAGAATACGTTTCAGCAAACGTTGTATTAATATGTCCATTATTAAAATAGCATCCTATTAATAAAGAATATTAGAGTACTATTGGAATATAAATCTGTGTCTCTCTCATAAAAGATTATTTATAATTTATAGATTGTAATAAATTATTTATCTAAATATATATGATATTATTCGAAACAAAATATTCATTCGACCGGCTTCAAATTAATCAAAGGAATTGCAAATGGAATGCAGTACTTATATGAGAGTAAAGTTTATAAATTATACAGTTGCTATTAATAGAAATGCAATCGAATCGAAAGGCTGCGAGACAAGTGGAAGCAATCCGTAGTAATGCCCGGACTTGGGCCGTTATTTAGTTAGCGCACGCTCGTCGAGCCAACAGTAAAATATTCCTGAATTATACAGCACGCGCGAATTACCAGCTTTATGATTATAAATGAGTTACATCGTCGTGACAATATATATGTCGCAAAGAGGACGCTATGCATTAAGATGTGAAAAGTTGTTTCCTCCGCTAGTCGCTAAACGAAGGTAGCTAGAATCATTTGCAATGCGACGCAGGTAATTCCACGAGCGAACCGATGTGAGAGAGAGAGAGAGAGAGAGAGAGAGAGAGAGAGAGAGGCGGAGAGAGGCTGATGACAGCGCGAATTCTATCTACAAATACACGCGAAGCTATGCTATGAGCAGTCGGCTATTGCAATCTATCCGTGTCATTTGTTCCTGTAGAACTGATCGCGATTGAGAAAGTTTCTGGCGAAACAATACGGAAATTTCCGCTAAAAACTTGGTTGCAAGCAATTAGTATGATTAAAACTTGGAACACGGATCTGACTAGTTTACAGACGTAAAATTGGCAAATAGAATTCTTTTACAATACAACATTCTTTAAGGCTAAAACAAAAGTTACAAAGCTACCTTTGTCATCATAATTTCAATTTACGCAGATATAACTTTTTCTATATTCCTTTCTTTTTTAAAATATTTCTTTCGATTTCTTCTGTTTGGCTACGCTCGCCGCATAATTTTATTTTGATAATAAAAGAAACGTTTTTTGTGCTTTAGAAAACAAACCAGCCTGTGTGCTCCATGCGCTGACACGAGTACTCGTAGCGGAAATGATTCGCGTATCTGCATTACTGCGTCTGCTTTTGCGACACAAGCCGCGCGGAAGTCAACGTATGTAAACGTCAAGAAGAATAATACTTCGGGATTTTCGCTGAGAGACGTACGTGACACAATATATATTGCGCGAACGATTATAATCTCCATTCGAGTAATGCGAGTTGCGTGCAGTGATGCTTCGTCCATAAGCTTTGTTGGCGACTTGGTTACTCCATATTCACCGTGTATTTTCTAGCGTACTCTTCTTAGCCTAAATCATCCAAGTGTGTGCGATTGCACTTTTCAAAACAAATCCAGAGTGAAAGATACAAGTCTCAATGATTATAATTGCGGTATAAAGAAACGACTCGTTTGCAAAAAAATTAAATCGTCTAAAATTAAATCGTCTTTCCTTAATGCAACACAACTTCTGTGTGCTCACAAAACATTATTATCCACCTAATTGCCCACCTAAGTTTAAAACTCTGAGATAGACTGCAAAATAATAAACAACGTGGTGCGTTCGTTGAAAAGACGCAACGTTAAACGTATTTAATTATTTAATAACGTCTCATGTGATAAACGAAGGAAGATAAACAATCCATTTGTCTATATAACAATATTGGCAGCCATTGTGGCCTTACGCTGTAATTAGTACTAAATTGCCATCGGGAAAACAGTTATCAAAGCGCTAATTGCATTGTAATACCAGCTTTAATATTAATTACCATAATTGATAGTGATTATAAGCATAATTGCGAATAATTGTTATGTTGTCGTTAATATTATTGTTATTTTAACTATTTTACACTATACATAATGGTAATATTGACTAAGTTTCCCCAACGCGTAATGTCTACATATATGCAAATCTGATGGTGATTGATTTAAAAGTCCAAATATTGTAGATCAATTTAAAAAATTGATAAACGTATTATTAATAAAAAATTTAATTTTTTCATTATTTTTAGTGCATATAATTTAAATAACCACAACATTTAAATTGCGCGACAAAAATTAATGTAATTTAATATTGATAAAATATTTCACAGATTAAATATGAGAAAACTTGTATTATTTTATTTAAAAAAATGAAGTCAACTAAAAGTTGATATGTCATATTACATTTTATCGTGTATTTTTAAATTAATCAAACAAGCAATAAAAAATTTCATTTAATTTAATACCACTAATGTATGTACATTCGTTTTGTGTACATACACATGGTTGTGGATATATGGCAGGTTTCAATTCAGATGAATTATTATCCTTTACAAGAAAAAGTTTGGTTTTTAATTTCTCACTTTTCCATCTAACAAATACATATAATAAAAATGAAAAATTAACGAAGATAGAAAAAGTCATGATATATGGAATCAATACTTATAGAGCTATCGCTGTTTAAAAATAAAATTCGGTTAGAGTAAACCTTAATGGAACGTCGGAGTTAGAAATATCGAAAGAATGGAATAATCAAAAATAATTTTACCAACTCTTCCTCTCTTTCTCTTTTTGTAAATCATTTTTTAAATTCGTTTCACTCACTAGCAACATAAACTTTGCAGCGTTCCAGCATTACATTTACAAGACAGACATTTTCTAGAAACGATTATCTTTGCTTGGATAGAGGTGCTCATTAGGTCAGTGGTACATCTAAAGGTGGCCGCAATTACCCCGATAATCGTAAATGAATAATACAGAAGCAATTTTTTCGCGCCTTTAGCGAGTCGGAAACATTCGCGCAGGATCCCGCCAAACTACCTCTGAAAATAGCAGTTATCTCAACGGCTGATCATTGAGATTCTATATATACACGTTATATATGTGGTAGCGGGTTATGGTTATTAATTAACCGTTCTGTTCGGTGGCCGAATTTAGAGCACAACGCGCGGATAATGCAACCATAGCCATCTACATTTGCATATTTGAACATTGTATATGCCATGATGTGGTGATTACGGACAGAATCGTGTTAGCTATGACGAGGTGTAACGTTTTCTTCGATTATATGTTTATGTGCCCGCGGGAGAACATATAATGGAACATAGAGAGATACAGATTCGTCCAATATGCAACTGATACACATGTATCATATCCCATAAATACAGGGTGTTTCCAAATTAAATGGCAAAACTTCGGGAGCGTGTAGAGGAGTAAAAAACTAAGAAAAAAAGTCCTATAGACATATGCTCGTTTTTGCTCCGTTTCAGAGAAATCGAAAAAAAATGTTTACATTTCTTGCCATATCTAGCACCGACATATTTGATTACATTTTCCACTTTCTGTTATGAATTTGTCAGTCGCTCTTTGAAAGCCTTTAACAGTAGATGAATTTTGTCTTTTGCAATATGCCGCGTACGTATTCTAATAGTGAATATGCTGATATGGTTTTTGTATACGGTTTCTGCAACGGTAATGCTTTAAAGGCGGTGCGAGAATATGCACGACGATTTCCAAACAGAAGAGTGCCAAACCGAAGAGTGTTTATGTTGACATTTAATAGATTGCGAGAGACTGGAATTTTTACTCCTCTACACGCTCCCGAAATTTTGCCATTTAATTTGGAAACACCCTGTATACAGCGATGGATATAGTTTTCTTCTTTAACTGATAGATAAAAGTAAATGAACAAAAGTAAGTGAATTTTAATCAATTATATATTTGCTGCCATTATATGTACACACAACTGCTCTTTTTCCATTTAAATTTTGTATGTATATATTTCCTGCTTCTATCGCAGCAATACAACTTACAAGTTTGTTCTCTCTATTATTTCAAAAACATCTAAAATTATTGTATCTTTTATTTAGGACGACTTTGGTATATAATATTATCTGGAACTTTCAAGTTTTATATAAGCATCGTATCAAACACACATATTTACATTCTGTACTTCCTTACAATTTTTCACATTCTCCTTTTGTTCCTTTTCTAGAGAATTTCAAGCGTCTATTCTATTTATTCATCCATTTGGATAGGAAAAGACCTGGATTTCGCGGAAACTTGAAGCGCGCGTGACTCGCTCGCGACGTGTCGTAGCACCCGACGTCGCGTCGGATGCGTCGCCAGCATCCGACGCTATTAGCTAGATGCTTCCTAAGATACCGGGAAAGGAGCAGGAGCAAGAAAGAGGGAGGAAGGGGGAGGGGTTAAAATGGAGTTACATACTAATTTCCGTTCCAGCGCGAACGAGTTTGTATGCTTTATGACGGTACCGCGCGGTGATAGATAGTAAATGTCAACGCGGTGAGAGAGCGAGCAAGCGAGCGGAGCAAGCGACTCCTGCTGCGTGCCTGCCACCCTAACCTAACCTAACCTCTTCTGCACCCCTGTGTGCGCGTCGTGCATCAAGTCTTGCTCCTGGTAGCTAGACGTTACACCGGCGTTCCTCCCCCCTTCTCTCTTCCTCTCCCCCCCCCTCTCTCTCTCTCTCTCTCTCTCTCGCATGCAAGAGCGCGCGCGCTTGCGACCGCCATGTTTATAATTTATGGGTATTTCTTTTCATAAATCTTCGGGACAACGGGGTTGGTGCACGCCCAGCGTCCGGCAAGAGCTCAGCCGCTGTCACCTGGGTCTCCCAGATTTCCGCAAGTCCGAGCTCGGAACTCGCACGTGGTCGCCGCACGCGATGACGTTGAATCGTCAGGGGAGGTTTCCTTAGGTATTAACATCTCAACTTGTATCGCCTGCGTCGACGGATATCGTTACAAATTCGGTGAGCGGAAGCGATAGATTAATTTCTTTTTGTACAAAAGATCAGTCAAAAAAAACTAACTGTAGGGGAGAGAGTTGCAAGACTGCGGCTAGATTTATGTCTGTTTCTTTTGTTGCAATTTTCTTATCGCTTCTATGCGAGTTATTTAAATCAACGAAGAAAAAATTAATAACATTTAAAATTTAATTATCTATTTAATAAATTAAAAAAAGTTATTGATAATTATTTATATATTTCTTATTAAAATCTATAAGCATTATAGATCAAAGATAAAAAACAAATTATGACTACAAATGACAGTAAAATTATTTTTGTGTACGTATTATAGAACTGTTCGGAATAAATTCCGATCGGAATTATTTCGTTGTCCCTAGAAAATAAAATAGAAATCCAAAGAATAACTGAATAATTTCAATTGGAATTCATTTCGAATAGATCCATGATACGTGCCTTGTTAAAATGCGCAAGAAATAAACAAAATGCAAACAATAGATAACATAAAATATAATTGCAATATACATACGCAATATGAATCAACTATATGAAAAATATGAAAAGCGCTCGAAGTTAATATAGCGTAATGGATTTGAAAACGGTGCATAAATCGATACATTGCATAATAATATCTCGATCTGCGCCTTTATTTTGTTATACATACAACACAACGTAATGAATTATTTGTTTTTGTATTATCGCTTCGTAGTGGCTCGGCGGTTTGTGTGTGGTCCAATAAAAGCGACTGTTTGTACACAGGAAGTTTTGTGAGCGGCCGTTACAGTAATCTTTCGTAGCAAAAGAGTTAACGAGAATTTAGTTACAGTGGCCAATCGTTGACGATTGCTCGCAATAAGAGAATGGGTTGTGGTTTTTTTTTTTTATTAAAAACGATACGATACACTTAACGCTCTGCGTAAAAACTTGCGCAACCACTGGGCGCGAAATGATTTATGTTTCGATAGTTCTCTAAGTACGTGCAGCGAGAGAGTGTGGAGAAATCATCTAACGAAGAAACGCATGAGAAGCCGGAACTGCCAGAAGGCAAGAGGAGAATGAACGGTGTCGGGAATGACGACGATGGAGAGGGAGGAAGTCAACGGACGAAATGCTCGTTCTACCGATAGCAACCTCGCAATGGTACCGTGTCCTCGCCTTCATTTTGATTCCCTGGCGGCATTACGGACCCGCCGGGGAACATACCGGGCACATTATGAAATGTGGCGCGTAGTCTCCGGGGCAAATAAGTTTTCGAGCTCGGAATACATCAGGCAACACGTGTCCTGCAAAAAGCCGAGTTTCGCGCCTCGACAATAAGTTCATGGAAATATAGTGCGCCGCAGGGAGTCAAGGCGGTATTAAAACTTTTTCGCACTCTCTCCCCGTTAACGTATGAACGCGAGTAATTGTGGCCGCTGGTGACGTTTTCTTGCCCCTTCCGTACGAAAGCGATATCTCTATGATAGGATAAGATAACTGCGTTTACACTCGGGAAGGACCGTCTTCATCGTCTTAGCAAATGTTAAAAATACATGACAAGATAATGCAGCGCCGATAGGAAAGCACAAACGAAGCTTTTAATGCATATACTTGCCTAAAAAAATAAGCTATACTTTATGTTAAAAATAGTCAATTAATTAGATTAGTTAGACTTTTACATACTTCATTGGAAATAAGAGCAGACAAAATTATTTAAAGAAGTAAATAATAATTATATAAAAGGAGATAATTTATTAAAAAGCGAGATAAGAACTTTTCTGCATAAGAGGATAATGATTTTTCTCCGAGCACGCGCTTACGAGGTTTCAGTGAATTAAACTTGGAGGATGCGATCGGGTGGCAAAACCTTACCTTTTAATTAATTTCGCAGACTTTATTTTAACAGAATTTAATTTTCGACCACGTTAAACGCGGGGATAGTTAAACGCGTATTAAGAAGTTGAAAAGTATAGATTCCATGCAATTGCAGCCCCTAATTATAATTGTAATTGCTTTGATGGTGTCTGTCTTTATATCAAACTTGAATATTTATTTGTCAATAATACTGTCTGATGGAAAATTGTTGATATTCGAAGCATCTTAAAGGTATAAAGTTTCAACTTGTCAAGGAGAGAGAATGCGATTATCTTAAGTAAGAGAATATAATTCGCTCCCTTGCCTTGCTTCAAAAGTGACGTAACTATATAATAAAAATATTAAATTTTTCAGAAAAGAGAACAACTACTTTTCAAGTCGACAGAAAATTATTGAGTAGTTAAATAAAAGAATATGTTCTAAATTTAATCAAATGTCATTTTTGTTTTACAGCTCTTAAAAGTCATACTTTTTAAGTTGTGATGATTTTGACGATTTTTTAATGAATTTTTTAATTAATTAATTTTTAATGAATGCTGGGGAGTAATGTTTACTTAATTCATTCAGGATAATATTTCAAAAAATCACGGTTATTTTAGTTGAGTAACTTTTGAAGTAAGAGAGCGAATATATCATACAAGTTTTATTAAGTATGTTTAAGAAAGTAACAAAATAATATATATTTAATAGAGAATCTCAATTATGTGTGTATCTTTAATGAGATAATTTACGTTCTTTTGTGATGCTATTATTAAATTATACAACGATTAATGCATCATTATCTCGACTTAGGTAAACCATCATATTGTATCCCATTGCCATTTGATAAACATGGTCAAAGCCGTGTAATCGGTATGAATCTTACCTTCAATAATAGAGCTTAATTAATTTTAATGGCGCAGCAATGGTGTCGGTTGTGCAGCTGCAAATTGCTCGAATAACTCGCTTGTATCCCTCTCTTAGCTGACTGAAATTCTCGTGGTGCCTTTCCTATATTATATGAACCGTTGAGGATAATATACATCTGAGCTACTAAGAGGTGAAATTTTAAAGGTTTACAAAAAGACTTCGTTTTTACAATGTAAGCTTTGCAATAATTTGCCCTAAGCGACGTTAAGTTAATAATATATTTTTTCTTTTATTTTATATATTTCACATAGATTCTAAGAGAATTTTAATTTGACCTTCAGTTATCAAGAATTTCATAACAAATATTGAACAATTACGAAAACTGTATTATGACTGATAAATGAGGATATTTCATATATTCCATTTAACTTAGTGACTTGAAATAACATAAATTTACGATAATCCACACCATCATCGATTTAGATGTTTTACAAATGCTTCAGTAAATTGTCGCAATTTCAATAATAATTGAAATATTGTCGGGTGCACATCGTTGCGTCGGACTAAGCGTTATGACGCCGAGTAACATCGCAATCAGCGAGAATCGTTAAAACTTTTGCAAAATTAATCGCGCGCTGGCGCTGATATAATCCTATTAAATCGTTGTATAAACGCTTTTAGCAAAGCTCCAGTAATTCCGCTTTCGTATCGCGCGATTTAGCTGTAGCGGCGCGGTCGTGCGAAGAGCTGCCACGACGAATCGTTAAAACGATCAAGATGCAATCGCTAGGAGTAACTTCGACCAAGAGCGGCCTCAAACGAGGAATTACGACGTCGCGTGAAGGTTGGTCTTAACATCCCTAATCCGGGAGTGGTAACAGGAACTTTCAAAATATAACACAAGGTGTTCTGGAGCCTCTATCTGTATTACATACTTTTATATAAAAAGATAAAATGCCGAAGAGATTCCCATGTAAGCAGAATGCATAATAAGATTAGGGATTTTACATTCTTTCATTTTGTAAATATTTTTGTCAACAATGATTTTTTTAACAAAAATATACTTAATAACGTTTGAAAGTTAACGAATGCAAAAATTATAGTCATGGTAAATTCTAAAATTATACTTCAAGTTAAGAAAGATTACGACATCTTTTTCTCTGGTCTGGTTCAAATAAACTTTAGTTAAACAGAGAATTTCAATTTACAATTTTATTGCTATTTAATATTAAATTTTGAAGAGATGTAGAAACATTATTTAATAGAATTTTTATTCAAGAAGAAGATTGTAAGTTAATCAAAAATTTTTATGCATTAAATTTCATTAGACTGTGTTTTACTATACGAATGTTATATAAATATTGTATGACATACCTTTAAAAATAGATAATACGTAAAGAAAATATGTTACATTGCTTTGCTTCTAGTTTTGTTTCCCTCTTTATCTTTCATTTAGTATTTGCTCTCAATCAATCATTTTTCAATCAAACTGTCAATACAGGTGTCACCACCAACCGGAATTTGCGCTCGTGAGTTACATAATGGGCAACAATCAGCACCACGTAAAAGGAACAGTAATCAATACTTCTATTATATAAATAACGATAATAACAGAACCAATAGAAAAGTTGAAATACTAAAATAATTGAAATTGGTTGCAGTATTTGCGTTAAAAAATTGTTCAATTTACTTTCAGATATATTTATATATATATTTTATATATAAATTTTATATATTTAGGTTCAAATAAGATTGAATCCTATTTTATAAATTTTAATTCCATTTTTATTTTATGTATTAATCAATTTGTGGGTCAAATTAGCATATATAATAACGTAATTAATTGTATGCAAAAGTATCGTTTATAGTTTTTTTTCCATTAAATTTTCCATTAAATAAAATTTGGTATTTTCAGACTTTCTTTTTAAAAATGATACAAATTTCTCTTTTAAATAGCCGTAAAAAGCGCGTTAAAACAAACAGTACGTATTGTATCGTTTATTTTAACACGCTTTTACTGCTACTATAAATAATAAAAGTTATTTCCATATTGTAATTTCATTTTCAATTTTGACAAACATGATAAATTTTGAAGTAACCTATTAAGTTGCACTTTAACAATTTCTGGAATACAGAACAACAAATAACTCTATTGTCGATCTTAAAATAAAACAACCCGATTTATATAATTATTGAAAATGCAAACATTTTCAATATCTTCAATAAACAGAACAACAAACATGCAACTATACATAATGCTAAAGTAATGATGGCCTGGAGTGAATCTCGCTTTATCCAATTTCTGCATTAACAATGAACAGAATAATTATAACCGAGTCAAGGTAAACAATATACAACGTTGACAACATGGAATTGGAAAGTGCATACACGTTTTACGTATAAAATATTAAAATTATCTGCTTAGAATTACTTTTTATTTAAAAAACGATTTAAAATAAAAGTAGATTGTATATGTATGGTTAAATACATATATTTTTATGAAAAGAAATGCATTCAAATGCATTTGGTTTCAACATGCATCATTTCTCAATGTATATCTTGCACAGTGATGTACACAGAATACTCTAGCAAGGGCACAAAGAATATTTCTTATCAATGCTTTTAGAATCGAGTGTCCACGTTATGACATATGTATTTTCAATATTACGAAAAAACATATTTGTGCCACACAAAATCGTTCGCGAAACTTTCTGGCTTCGTTTACAGAATTGCCCGAAGCAAAAGCTCATGTTATCGCGAAGGATTTATCGTCGACTGAAGCTTAATCGGTGTCCCTCGTGCAAGAAAGCATTAAGAGTGAGTGAATAAGTGAAAGAGAGAGCGGGAGAAAGAGAGAGAGAGAGAGAGAGAGAGAGAAAGAGAGAGAAAATATTATATATGTCCTCTTGCATCCATTCATAACGGCTGCACACTGACATCTTTTCGAACATCGTGCATCAAGTAATGAATAACGATATTGTGCGAGGTGGGATCAGGGTGTGAGGATGAAAACAGGTAGAAGAGGAAACATAAGAGGTTTAAGAAGAATCGCTAAGGTTTTACGAAGAGAGAATGCTACAGGGTGGTGTCACGTTCGAGGATGCGCCGGAGAGAAACGGGAGAGACTTAAGTTCAAGAGAGTATTGCTCAGCGGGAGTGGAATAATCTGCTGGTACTTTCAGATACGCATTTGGTTAAATCGTTGAGGAACTACTTAGCGAAATTACCGAAACGTTTGTGGTACTGCGAGCATTGTCTTCTAACAAAACAAGTGTATTGTTGGGGCGTCACGATCGTTGTGTTAAGTCTTTTTCTCCCAACAATTAAGATTGTCGCTAATAAATAGCGAGCAAATTGTAAACAAGAGTAATGAAAATCGTATAATCGATAAATTATCATGTAATCTAGAACAATATATTATATAAAATAAAATAGTAGTGCATATGTAAAAAAACTACAACCTGAGATCCTGACGTGTCTTATATGTGAACATTGCATTGATAGATAAAATGCGCTTCGATAGATCGCTTTGCGAGCGAGTGCGCGCGTATGAGAAAATGATAAAAAATTGTCGTTTCTGTCACGAAAGATCTCGAGATGTTGGAATTGTTATAGCAGAAATTTTATTCGCGCTGCTCGCAACAAAAAATTTGCACCGACATTCCATGAGAAAAGTGGAACTGCATTTTTTGTTAGAGCGATAGTTTTTATCTTAATCGAGGTTGTACGTATTTTTAGATACAGAGAAGCACAGCAGTACTCGATATCTATGAATATAATGGCATTTGACTGTTTTGATTGTTATATCGTTGTGTCTAGATATTGTTGCGTGAAATATATAAACGCTCGTTTTCACAACCTCGAGGATTAAATTACCTCTCTGACATAAAATTGAAAATTGCAAGTAATGTAGTTGGACTAAATAAATTTTTGAAATTTCTCTTAGTGTAGTCACGCGCTCAACAGATAAATTTTCAGCCAGAAGAACGACTACGTTCTTTTAAACGACCAAAGATATTTTTCAGCTACGCTCTTTGTTTCGTGTTCAGAATTAATCTTCGTAAAATCGCAAGAATCTAATTGATCCTGTTGTAGCAACATTCGACCGATAAGAGCAACTCATTAAATTACTAATGTAGAGAGAGAAAAAGAAGAATGAAAGTCGATCGCGAAGGAACTAAAGGTGGTAAATATTTAATTCAATCTATCTTTCGCTCCCCTTTCTTAACAGACCTCACTTAATCTTCCATAAAAAAGAAAATTCCACGAAAATGTATGATAGCGGCAATTTTATTCTTTGCCGCATTCTACCGGCCTAATTAAGTTGAACGTGGTACTACAACAGCAGGCGGTGCCATGAGAGACAGAGAGAAAGAGAGAGAGGGAGAGAAATAGTCGGCGAAGGGCTGGAAGGGAGAAGAGAGAGCTGTACGTTGCTATAGCCACTCCCGTGTCCCTGCGGTCAACTTTAACTCGTAAGACATTGACTTTACCGTTTCAACCGCGAACCAGTCGGCGATCTTAAGTGCGGAGCGAACGCTCATACTGCTATCTATATATTACCCGCCAGAGAACCTCTCGAACCATCCTCGTTGCAGGAAATTAATTTCTCAACGGCGACCGTCGATATACCCGGTGACTTGCTGGTTAGCAGCTGCTTTTGAAGTGAGCGTTATGAAACATCTTTAGTCTCCCCAATCTTAATTTTTTTATTATATAAATATATCTAATATATTTTTATTATATAAATAACATATACATGCATGCACGTGTGTCCACGCACACATCAATATTGTACAAAATACTTATCTAAATTCAATATTAGAAACTCACGTTATACATATTATATATAACTTGATTTTTTAATATTGATTTTTAGATAAACATTATATATATATATACATAATATGTATATAGTGCATATTATGCATGTATACATGTATGTATGTAATCTGATGTATCTTTTTATGAGATAATTTCGAGACAACGTGTTATAAGGGTCTTATAACAAGAAGGTTCCATGATATGAAGCTCGGCAGGAAGTTAGCGAGTTACTCAACAGCCTAGCTCGGCAACACCCAGGCCGGGCGTTGTTGCCGATATAATAGGATTAAAAACCTAACTTGGTCTTTCCTAGACTTAGAATTGAGAACATGACTTTTGATATTTGGATGAATAAAAGATTAAATCAAACTACTGCGAACATTTTTTTTGTTTAGAAAAAAAGTAAAAGTATAAGTGATGCATATTTTATGTAATTTTTTTTATTTTAATAGAAAATGAAAAGATCTGAACTCTGCACTAATCCGATAGAAGTTTGACAAATCCTAGCACAAATTTAATCAAGAAAACAATACAAATAAATGTTAAACTTATTTGTCTTAAAATATCATCGTTTGTGTAATAAATAATCATAATACTTATTCTACCGTACTGATTTAAATACATTACTTGTCATTTTGAGTAATTTAAATAGTTGTACTTCAAGTAAAAACCAATTTTACCGAAAATAAATAAATAAGACTAAGGAGAGAACGGGAAGCAGGAAGGGTGAAAAAGAGACGAGCGATATCGCATAGTTAATTTACTCCGGCAATAATGCCCGGAATCATAAGCCCCAGGTGTTACGTCGCGAATCTTCGACCCTCATAAACACCGAGCACAAGAGCACAAGACTGAGAAAGGGGTGTATGGAGGCGAGAGGACGGAAGGAGCGTGATAGGAAAGCGTGGGGAAGGGGAGGAAGCGAGAGGAGTGAGAGTGGGTACCAACGGCTTTGCTCGGCGTTACAATATCAGTAGCTATAGTTGGATGGAAACTGGTTACCGTGGTGGACGGGAGAATAGAGAAAGGAACACGGGGTAGAGAGATGGCTGCGGGAGATGGTGGAAAAGGAGGAGGTGGCGTGGAGGGTAACGTAAGGGCGGGCGGTAGACAAGCGGAGGTAAAACCGTTAGCTGTATAGCAATTTCCCTGCGCGCCTCCCTCAATTCCCAAGACTAGTTTCCATCCAACTCCGTGCAGCGCGCCAGTAATTTGTACCTGGCCGGCGCGCGAGAAGCGCCGCTGGTCCCATTTTCCCTTATCATTTTTTATAACCGACCGATACGACGCTACGATGCTACGAAGCGTAACAGCGGGGCGCAAATGGAGGATAGCCTCTTCCTATCGGTATCCCTCCGTCAAACGCGTGACTCAAGAAATTGCTTCAGAGAATTTCTCCCTCGCATTGTCCTATCTTCTTGAAAAGCACTCCAGAAACTTTTCTCCCATATTTCGGCCTATTTTGGGAAATCTCTTATACATCATGAATTATATATTTCTATCCTTTTTAAAAGTTAAGATAACCTTCGAAATTGATTCAATTTAATACTGCATGTTAAAACTACAAAATATGTCAAATGTGTTACATAAAAGTTTAATTATAATGAGGACACATCGCAACAATGCATTTAGATCGAGTCTACAAAAATCAAAATTTATTTTAAACAATTGCAAATTTTAATTTTTAATTTATCATTTCGAACTCTTTTCAATTTCTAAAGCTGTAAAGGAATACAAGTTACAAAAATCAAACGAATTGCCAATATTATGTTGCCAATGGCATTATATGGCAACATAAATTTTCTTGTAAATAAAACAAACGCAACGTTTTAGTCGGATTAAAAATAGAGGCGAGACGCGAAAGAAAAAAAAGGAGAAAAGAAGCTTCAATCGATAATAAGGAGCATCTCAACGGAAGGACGCTCCGGTGTATTTATGTCTCTCTTTAGAGAAGGGGTAATTAATCCATCGCGTACGTACATCACGCGGTAACGGTCTCTCTCTTCTCTCTGAGCGCGCCTTTGTAAGTCACGCGGGAATATGAGCGCCGCGGTCGATAAGTTTACAGCTGCATGCGCCTGAACGAGTTTACGTTCGGAACTGCAATGAGTTACGTCGCTATTGAATATCGGCGGGTGTGCAAATATATACATATATATATGTATATACATATATATATTGTATATATATATATGTATACATATCGCGACCAAGTTACGATGCTGGAATCAGATTCGTGTCTTTGAGAGACGAGATCTTCGTTAGTTACAAAAGTAAATCAAATCTATCGGATATCAGACAAATATTTTATAGCATGCCAGCTTTTTATTACGATATGCATTCCACAATACGCTTTGACAGTAAAAACCGATACGCTGCGTATAATTTTCTCATACACATGTAATTTTAGAAGTATCGATTCATAGAGATTTTTATGGGACTCGCGAGCGAATAAGGAAATGTATTTTCGATATCGCAGAAAAATAGAATCGACCAATACACAATTCGAACAGCATTTTAAATAACAAAAAACGATCCATAATGGATTCTAGGTAACTTTTGCTCCGCTCTATCGTGTCATTATCATGATAATGAAAAATATAATTATCAACTATCGATCGGTGAAAGTGCAAATACGTTTCGCTTCGAAGCTTTCGCGATAAAATTGTTGCTATTCGCAACGACCTCATTCCTCACAGTTGCAGCAAGCACAACAAGATTTAAATAAGAGTCGTATCTCAGCCACAGAGTAGAACGTACTTTACTTAACTCGAGTAACTCTTGCGATTTCGAGTTTACTTACCCATACAAGAATTTGACCGCATTACCTCTTCAAATTTCCTTTTTCAAGTCTGAACTTTGCAGCAGTGCAGTACGGAAAGGATTAAATATGATATAAATAATAGAAAGCATATAAAGAAGAAAGAATATCTACGGAGCCTCTTAATGTAAACAAAAAATTCTGCTTTCTTTTTCAAGCAAGCTTAATAAAACAAAATCAATAAACTTCCCAGAATACAAAACCATAAACTTGAATTAGCGTTTAATTTATCATGTACATTATTAGTATAAATTAACTAAAATGTAGCTTCGAGATACTTGTTTATTAAAATATCTCTATGTATATTCTGTTCTTATACTTATAACTAACAATTCAATGGTTCTGATTAAAGTTCCATATATGTTTATGGAACTTTAACCTATATGATATATGTATATACAACCATTGAATTGTCCCCTTGGAAGGCGACAACGACCATACTCGGCAAAAGGACCAAATATATACGTGTAGTGAATATCACATTTTAGAATTCTTACCTCGGCTGTACGCGTACCTATACTGGAACTGAAATGCGGGAAAACCAAAAGAAAGGAAACGTTCCAAATGTGTTATGCGATACATTCCGAAATAAATAGAATCGATAACGCGCTGCGAGCGCCTCGCAACTGCACCGTACGGGATAACTTTCACCGATATTCGCGTCCATAATGTCCAATATCGCAATCGCAAATCGAAATGACAATGGGCGACGTGTGCTGTTTTGTATTGGGGAAAAATCCAAGCCGTTACTGCCAGTCTGTGAAGTAAAACTGCTTGGTTGGCGCAGAGAGTATGCAGCACGTAAAATTATGTCAAGGAGTACGAATCGAGTTTTCGTTGACAGTACAAGCGAAGTTGGACAAACTCCTCTCGCGCTCGAAACTGCTGTAGTACTTTTGGACCGCGAGAATGGTATCTGGCTTTGGTATCAAATTATTGCACATATTCACCATAATTGATTATCATTGAACATGATGTTTTGCGCGGAATTACCCACCGGGAAATACGAGCTAATGATGTCAAAGATAATAGCTGTACGACATTATTTAACCCAAATAAAGCTTGCATATGGGGTGACAATCGGGAAACTAAATAGCTGTTATTAATGAGTCAACAGAATGAAATAAATTAAATATCATACTGCAGAAGAAATTCGTCATTTTAATTAGCACATAATGAAAGGTATAAACTTGTAAAAATAAATATTATAAAAACAGCACGTCAGCTTGTTATATGACTCAGTGACATTTTCAAAATAATCACCACTTGCACAATAATCGAGATGCTTTTAAACATTATTAAATATACTTTTTGATATTAATAATTGTAACTAAAATTATAATTGTACTTTCGAAAAATTCCAGGGAAATTTCTTTTTATAAATGGTCATTTATACTGAAATCTTTTAAATATAAATTATTGAGCTATATACAACCAGTTAAATTTTTGTAATATTTTTTTTTTATCATATTTCTTTTTATACATACACACATGTTATATACATATACATATATTATATATATATATCATATTTCTTTTGAACTATATCCTAATAAAAGTAACAAATTTATTCTATAAAATGTTGTTTAACTAATTTTAATTTTGTCTTTATGTATTTATTATAAAATAACTATATAGTTTCAGCAATTTCTCCATTGTCCACGATGTATAACAGAGCACAAATGCCAAAGAAATCCATAACATCACTTTCATTCTAGCGCAATGAAAATTTCAACTTTTGTAACAAAATTTGAAATTTATTGTCATATTACCATCATAATTTGTCCATATTTATCTATATTTATTTGGGATGGGAAAAAATAAAGAATACGCGCACGAGAATTGAAATTTAATACGCACTGCATCATCATTAAATCATGGCAAATAAATAAATAATTAATCATACGAATGTAATAAATGAAATTATTGACCAATTGATGTATCTGCTCGCTGCCTTCTCAACTGTTTAATACCTCGGAGCCGCTCATTCGCATAAACACAAATCAACTGGGAAAACCCTAATTACGATCTAATATCATACTAATCTTAAGCCTAATTATGCGACGTTGATTAAACACAGTCTAAGAGAGAGAAATATGAAGAATTATTATTTAATATATTATTGTAAGAAAATATAATAAAATATTTCAAATTTTGTGTGTGAGATTTTATTTGTGATACTTTGCTATATAGCATTGATATAATTTTTAAAAGAAAGAAACATGAAATTAGGATTCCAAAAAACTTATTGATTTATTACAAAATCCTGTTTCTAATTATATCTCCAATATGAGAGTTTAACTTAAATATTTTTATCTTATATTTTAATCTCTGTAATTAAGAACTTAATATATGTACGTCATGCTATTTTATTCTAAACATTTAATATTGAAAGCTAAGAAGCTATTAAAAATATTATTTTATCAAGTTATTATTGTTAATACATGGAAAGAAATATATTTATTATGTATACTCTATAATTATTAAAATAAAAAGTAAAAATAACAGTTTAACAATAATTACATTATTCTAGATATTAAATTTTTTTCTTTATTTAAAGAATTTTCTCTTTTCTTAATTATATGTGTATAACTGTTTGAAAGTAATTGAAAAAACTACTTGTCATTATTTGATTTTTTTATTTAAGTACACGCGTATAATGTATCGTTATCAATATGTATCTGCATCAAATTGTGTTGTGAATAGTATGATTCGGCCTTTATTAGCATGTCATGCGATTGTAATTAGTCGGGTTTTTTCGATCGTATCGTACGCACGAGTGTGCTCTGCGAGCAATGAAGCAGCTGACGCCACAGTAATTAGCTGATGTACACCTCGCATGTTGTGGTTTGAATATCAGTGTATAGCCGCCTCTCCGTGTCTTACAAATTTGCCATATATACGAAAATGCATTCCAATTTGCAATAGTAACACAAGTTGAGCAAAAAAACACATTCTTTTTTAAATCCGAGGAAGATCGTAAACATTTACCGTAGTTCTTTTGATGCTCAAAACAAATATTTGTACTAAAATGCTTTGTTGTATCACAATTTCTAAGAAACGCGAAAACTCAAAACTGTAAAAAAGAATTACTTTAAAAAGTGTTTTATTATACTATGATATGTTAAAATATACTACGTAATAAAAAATTTTTAACTAATAATTTTGAATAAGTGTATCAAATATTTTTACATATATTGTTAAAATTTTTAGCTTGTTGAGTATATTTTAACATATTAAGCAAGAAAAAGGTTGTTATTATATATTTTTAGATTTTTTTCCTTATTTTATATAATATTTTGTTTTTATCATTACATTTCATTTCATGAATATACACTTAGAGCTGCATTATGTGATAAGTGCTTCTCACCATATCTTTTATAAATGTTACAAGTCACAAGAATCGACAACGAAGCAGTAAAATGATAGCAAGCTGTTATATTTCGTATTATCCACTCTTGCCGGGTATACCGCAAAATCAATAAGCCACGGAAATGCTGTATGGAACACAACCGGCAATCGTTGAATTTGCGTGTAAATTGGCGTGCTGTGTGATCGTAATTAGCTGCATTTTTTTTCACGCGATCGATCAGTATTCGCGTGAGTGAACGTCGACGAGAATGGAAAGCGATGAAATCCCAATATGAAAACACAATGCGGTTGGTGAGCACATTCATTTTTCACGGACTAATGATACTGCTAGTCAAGAGAGATTTAAATGCGAGAAGAAATATTGATTTTTGCTGTGTTTACAATACCAATATTCTAGACAACTAGATAATTTCCAATATTTGTAATAACTTTGAAAATGGAGAGATTTCGTACATAAATGCGAAAAGAAATATTGATTTTTGTCATTGTTTACAATACCGATATTCTGAATAACTAAATGATTTCCAATGTTTGTGATAACTCTGAAAATTATTTTCGCGTCTGTGACACACATTTGTAAAATATGAAATAAAAAACCGAGGACGCTTTTTAAAGAATAAAAATGCCTTTTATGAGCAATAAAAATGATACTGTGATGTAATATAACTTGTACCGAAATACTGCAAGTAAAATGATGTATGAGTAAAACGTTATTTTCTAAATTATATTTCAGCATTAAAATATGTAAAATATATTGCGTTTAATATACCATTATGCGTTCGTATATGGTTGAAAGTCACCAAAAGTTATCACAAAAACTTCATAAATATGTGAAATTGCATTTTTAATTTAATTCTGTTATTTCATTTATTTATATGCTTCGCATTTAAAACATACGTTCCTGTAATTGCTCATTTATTCACGATGATGCGGTATCATTACGTTATCGTAATTGCGCTATAACGAACACTCCGTCGTGCTGGATACATTTTCGTAAATTCATTAATGAGAGATACTATTTTAATAATAAAAATACTATTTCGTTTCTCAACCATTCTACATTTAATCGATTTAACACTACACGCAATTTACATTATTCTTTATGATAATATCTTTATTATTTAAATGTAGCAGCTTTTCTAAAAAGTAGAATTTCTTCTCCTCTCTCTCTCTCTCTCTCTCCTCTTCTCTTCTCTTTTCTCTCTTTTCTCTCTTTTACATATAATGTCTTTTTATATTTGCAAGTAGCTAAATTTAATAAAAACTTACCTATATATATAATATTCTTCTTATTAATGTTGTCTAATTTATCTGGTTTCCAAAGTCCACAGTATTACTTATGTTACAAGTGTCTCTTTAACGATTTTGCTTACTTACCAGTAATTTCTCCTAGCGCTCTGCTTCATCGTTATGAACCGCGATGTTTCCTCGTTACGTTAAAATTTCCCTCGAACTAGTTAACGGAATAAAATTGCATGACGTATCGCGAAACTGTTGGTAAAGTAGCGGGGGAACTTTTCTACTCGTTGTCGAAGCATATTTCACGATCTATATTGCGCGCAGCAAAATGAAAGCAAATTTGGCTTTTGCGTTCCGCGGCGAATATGCCGCCGCCAATGAAATAGAGAACGTAGCGTAAATCTTGACTTTTACGCTGCCGATGATACGTCTGCATGATTGGTAATTATTTATCGAGGATGAGAATAAACTCATCGATTATTTAATGGGATACCGAGCGAATACCGTGATCAAATTAATTATTCTCTTGCGGCTTTAACACGAAGACGTATGTATACTATATATATCTAATGTATACTATATATATCTATACTATATATATCATGTGCGCATTAAACAATAACGTATAGTTGATCAATATATATTAGGGCTTCAAACATTTACCTCGGCTGATCGCCAAAAGCGAACCGTGTAAATTCACTTTTACGCTCACATCTTCACTCGCGCCTCCGTATGTATATCCTATTCTATTGGGTAGCTATCCGATCGAATGTTCCTTACAAATATTCGATGTCACGGAGACGAAGAGTCTCGTCTCATTTTCTCAGAAAATTCTTTTTATCCTTTGTCTACGGTCTCTATGCGGATGTGGAGAGTGCCGCTACGGAAACCGATAGACGACCGTCTACTCCTGTCAAGTTCCTTCCTTCCTTCCTCACCCCTCTGAGTGGAGATAAGTCAGATCGCGGAAACGGGTAGCACTTCTGACACATATCGGCTGTGCTCTCCTCATGACCTCGTCATTGCGGTAAAGACGTCGTGTTGTTGTTTCTGTATAGCAACGTAGCACGGTCGGTTGGCTGAGCGAAGAGCAGGATGAAGGAAGACTAGCGGTGAGAAAAGTTAACCAAGTGGAAGCGGAATTTCTCTTTCCCACGAGCTATTTCAAAACGAGAGGAGATAATCACGTGTATTCGCTCGACAAATATTCGCCGTTCTCGAGCCGTTCGGTGCGAAAACATAAAGGCGAGTTCTATGTGAAGTCGACGGTACAAAGTTTCTTTCCCATTGTCGACAGAATTTCGTGAGGAAGAATCGTGAGAAGACACTGACAGAAGGTGGTGAAGCAAACCGCAACTATAACTCAACCTAACCGAATATCTTACACGATTTTCTCTTGCAAACTTTCGCACGTATATCTAGATATCGTCTTAATTAAAAATTTTAATCAATTTTTAATTGAGACGACAGAAAATGGCATATGTCAATTTAATTTTAGAATTCTCGGACATTTTTATACGTAAATCTAGTAAAAGTGCATGATTTTCTATAAATTTTTTTCTAGGAGAATATTAATTCTTTTATTGTATAAAAGTATTTATTGTATAAAAAATAAGTTTTTATTGTATAAAAATATAAAAATAAAATTCTCAAGTCTGCTTACTAAAAATTGAAAAATGTAAATTTTTAAATAGACAAACGATTCTTTTTTTAGATCAATTTTACTCCTTTTTGAAGAATTTGTGTAATCTCGTTAAAAATAAGAAAAACAATTTTCTAATTAATTCCACGAACAATTTGTTATATAATTAACTTATGTGATTGTTGTTTATTTGATTGATTATTGTTGTTATATTGATTATTATATATATTGTTGTGTCGATTGTTATATCATCAATTTCAATTATTTTTTGTTCAATAAGTCGCTATTGAATTTGTTCAATTTCACGTGTTTTTTATTTTTTTGTGTGTTAGTGTCTATATAAATTTATACTAAATGCAATTTTTTATTTACGTTATATTTTTATGACTTATTCCGAAATAATACGAAACAAGAGTTACACATACAATTAATAAACTCACTGACCTGTAACATTAACCATATATTTCAGCCTGAAAAGTCTAAAAAAAATTGTTATATGTTAGATAATTTATAAGTATGCAACAAACGTCATGTTATGGTTGTTATACCTTCGTCTCTGTCTTTCATGCTTTTTTTACTCTATTTTAAGTATAACTATTTCTAAAAATGTACTAAAGATTTGATATTTTTGCCAAATTTTGCAAATATCTTATAGTTCTTCAGTTAATTTTAATGTTATTATTATAATATTATTACCGTAATATTTTTTTCATTATAATCGTGCCGTTAGCAAGAACCCTCCGGAACCTACGTTACGTTTACATTTATACATGCGCGCGTATGTCGGATTGGTTTATGCGTGGTTTGCTTATGTTTACAAACCCCATTCTGTACTGTACGAACATTACTGTTTCAGTGGACATTCGAGAATGGAGTATATTGTCAGAATGGCCGAAATGTAAGCATAGTGTCATTAAGATACATAGTAGGCATACGGGACTTCAACAGTTTTGTGATAAGAATAGTTTGAAAAGCGAATAGGTTTGAACTCGATACCCTATCTGTTCACCTCGATTCAATATCGCATCTGATATTTTGTTACTCATATGTTTAATAAAGTCGTATTAACTCCTAGTACACGCTATGATATTCTGGTTCTTTACTACACACGATGGATTATTCGCTGAATTAATTTTCATCTGAGTTTTCATCATTTTTACAAATATATAAAAATTTTCATATTTATATTATTAACATCTCAGATCGATTGTGGTTAATGTTCGGCGCATAGCCACATCTGAAATAATTAAAAATTAGGAATACGTATTATATTCATAACATCTAACTTTGACCGATAATTGGCGTTCTTTATATTTATTTAAATATATAAAAATTATTAAGAGTGATTCTTATATGTATTTAAAAATTTTTAGAAAGCATTTATAAAGTTATATGTATTAAAAAGAAGGAAAACATAGAGACGATTATTTAACTAGTGCTTTTAGTATTTAAAAAAAAAAGGAATACGCAAGACACGAATGACCTAATCGTGTGTATTAAGGATTAATACGTTACATATCATATTATACTACATTATATATATATATATATTACATATATATTATACCATATTATATATAGCGTACACATAATTTTTCAAGATTAAAAAAATTAACCTGTTTCTAAGAATATAATATAAAGACGATATTCATATTTATTTATCTACTATTCTTTGTGCTTTTTACTCTCCTTCTTCTTTTCCTTCTGTTTATCTATCCTCTATCAGTAATTATAAAAGCGCTGTGTCTAGATTTGTTATCTTAGGAATTTCGAAATTCACCGAAAATTCTGATTTAAGATGACGAATGGTCAATAAAGATCGCTCGTTACGCTCCTACGAGTATTACCCTTGTGCTAGTTCCAAGCTTAACAAATCATTCGACTTAATCGCAGCGCTCGTTGCTTAATCTGTCGTTGAATTACCGAGCACAGCGGGACATCCGAAAGTACGGTTCGTCATGTGCGCAATCGGGGAGGAGCTGAATAAAAGAATATATATCCTCGAACAATTCCATACTTGAGTCGCAGTCGTAATCGGACCTACCGTCATTACGAGTTAACGCAAAAGATAATGAGCGGCAAAAAGAAAAGCCTGCGTTCGGCCTGTGGCAAAACGACATCCATCGCAGTTTCCACGGTGTGTAATAACGACTGACAATGGTGCACGGACGTTCGGTTTAATTAAGTTTAGTAATTTTAATTAAATGCACGGCGTGCGAAGTAACTCGCGGAAAACGGGTCGGTCTAAATTTATGTTCGATGGATCGCGTTCTGCGGCTGATCGCGCGTACCTTTGAGAGTTTTCGCCAGCTATACATGGACTACCTTTGTAGCGTGGTAACGTGTACAGAATTTAATTGCGGAATAAATTAATGTCGTTCTTTGAATAGGCAACGAAATAGGCAGCCGTGTGCAGGAAAGAGGTAAATGGCGGTATGGCGAAGTCTGACGTATCTTTGCGACTAGTAAAGTGACATGAAAGCCATGCGCAAGCAGTTTTAGAATACGTAGTAACAGATTGATTTATGAACATCTATACATGGAATGCTTTTCCCAATATAGAAACTGTCTTGATTGGAATTAATTATTTAATTATAGTATTTAAATTATAATAAAATTGCCTTAGAATAATAAAGTTTGTAACAAAGTTATTCTCGAAATATTATTCTATAATAGAATTATTATTTGACACATTCCTATAAGTTCCATTAACATTTTTGGATACTAGGAACAAATTGAGATCGTAAAGACCTAAAATACTCTACAAATATCGTACATCATGTGGGTCGATCAATGAGCGTGCGTTGTTGTAGTCGCAACGACATCCCTATCGGAAAATCGTAATCGACATTATCGTAAAAATCTCAATAGTACCCAGATATCGTGCTAACAGAATAGAAGATTAATCATTGCGGAATATCGACGCGCGTACATATCTAGGTCATCTCCCTAATAATATTTTCCTCAAAATTGACAGACGGCAAGACAAGGCAAGTCCCTAGCCATTTGCTTTTGCAGACATCAGAGAGAAATTATTAACAAGATTGTGTGCGAATACACACGATCGACCGAAAGATCGGGATCGTCTTCGAACCTCTGCAGAACTGGAGGAGTTGTCGCGTCGAGAAAGATGCGTCGGGCGGATCGCTTGCCAACGATACGGTCGTTATGTAATATCGTTATGCCATTTGGATCGTACCGCGCCAGTTACCACTGGTATCCGATTCCGAAAGCGAGCGAACGGGTCCGAACAAAAGGGCCCAGGACAAAGAGCGGACCGAAGCGCGTGACTGCGGGTC
The DNA here is from genome assembly GCF_001594055.1 of Mycetomoellerius zeteki. Lineage (NCBI taxonomy): Eukaryota > Metazoa > Arthropoda > Insecta > Hymenoptera > Formicidae > Mycetomoellerius > Mycetomoellerius zeteki. Next base: position 278,692 of record NW_017256436.1, read on the forward strand.
ATCTGGAATCGAACTAATTTGACAGACGGTGCCAAATGCGGTGTGGAGCCGCGAGCAAGAAAAAAGTACGCCGGGTCTGATCGGGCACGCTAAATGCAAACGTTTTGACTGTATTTGAACGGCGAAATACACTTCTGGATCTACGCTCGCTTGCGAAAAGCGTGCATCGATTCGCACGCACGTATTTTCACAATGCGAGCCCCGAGGAATCGCTTTGTGGCCAGGATTGTGTTGCTCCGTCGAATCATAGAGAGCAGACAAAGCATTTAACAGTTTCAAGGAACGACTTGTGCTCAAATATGTGTTTTATAACGAAAATTCAAAGCTGCCCGGTTCTGTTCAATTATTGAATACCGTGAACTACGATGATTCTTATATATACATTTGTTTTGTAACTGTGACATTTTTTATTATAAATTATTTTTAAAATTATAGTAAAAAAATATATAAATGTATTGATTTTTTTAAGTTTAAAAACAAAAAGCTAAAAATTCTATTGTATTATAATACATAATACCAGGATTATAATATATTATATATAATAGTATTGATTATTCCTGTAAGTGTTTAAAAATCTATTTAAAATACGTTAAAAGTTCATTTAATTTCCACAAAAATATTAAAATATAATTTTTGTATAATTAATGCCTAAACACTTATAAGAATGACATATAACAAATTAAATCTAAGCGAGATGAAAGAAATATTTATTGTTTGCACGAAATAACTATGAAAAATAACGTTAGGATGCTATTAATGAGATAAATTACATATAAGAAGTATAAAACTTAGGTTGCGTGTGTGTAAATGTAATAAAAAGCGGCAAATACTTAATTGCAATTGTGGATGACAGCAACATGAACAAGAGGTAGCAGGTGTTGTCTTAAATTTGTAAAAGTGCTACCGCTAAGCATGAATAAGCAATTAAAAAAGCACCGCAAGCCTTAAAAAAAGAACTCTTTGTGAGCTCAATTACCCACGGGATTTACGTTCCGCCTACCTACATCCCCCAGATCTTACTACCCTAGAAAAAAGTATGTTTCAGTTCATATAGCATTAAATATTTAAATAGAACTAATTAACCAGAAATTAATAAAACATATAATTAATGATATACTGATTAAAACTTAAATAAATAAAGGTTAAAATAAACATAATAATAATTTTAACTACATATGCGTGGCTCTGAGGTGAAATTCAAATTTATAATTAGTATATTATAAAATGTTTTTCTCTATTTATTATATTTGTAATTTGACATGAAAAATTATAGATAGAAATCTGACAATAACAGATTATTTGATAACAGCATATTTCAATGAAACAAGTCTAAAAGTGTGCAATTGAACACTATTTCGTAGATACAATTTATTCACAGTTAAACGGGATAAACGTATCTATCCAATACGGTAGCCGAAGAGAGACTTTGGCGAGCAAGCATTTGCAATTGGCGCGCTCTCGTGTGTTGCGATAATGAATTTACGTCACGCGCTCGTCTGAAAATACCCGCTCCCAAGCTGCGCCTGTAATCGCAACAAAACCGAAGCTCGGATGGTGCCGCGTAATTCGCCCGCATTAGTCACCGTGCTCGGCAAGGTCCGCGACTACAATAGTAGTCCTTAGCGCGAGCTATCGTCAACTCCGTGCAGGTCTCACGACGTGAGCAACAAAGGCTTTGCGGAGGTGTGATGTCGCATAGGCAGCTCATTTAGATTCTCTTTGGACGTTCTTCTTTAACAACTGAGAAAGGGAGAGAGAGAGAGAGAGAGAGAAAACTATTTAACTTCGCATTGATTGCCAAGAACGTGTCTTTTTATCCGATCTATTTGCTTAATCATGATCCAAAGAAATAGTTCTCTCTCCCTTTGACTTCTTTTCACGTAAACGTGTTTCTGTATTTTTACACAAAGCTCATTCATTACGTTCCTTTGTCTTCTCTTTTCGCTTTTTGCGTTGACAAGAAACAAACGTTGAACAAAGTGTACTAATATAAATATTACAATTTTAACTGTGATGGTATATCATTATTCATTAAATATGATAGCGGATGATACCTATTACGTTTTACATCAAATACTTTACATCAAATAAAACATGACTTTTAATGTGATAAAAGCATGTTTTGAGATTATAAATAATAGCCCATTCAATTTAACGGCATATTACAAACTGACTCGCATTTCCACGATGCAATTTGCGTATTGATTAATGCTCTGTTGCTGAGTAACGATTAATAAAATACATTCACCGCACATTTACAGCCAGTCGTAATATAACAACACATATCATGATTTACAACAAATTTTCAGATGTTTCGTATCAAGGATAAGAAGAAATAATTGTTTTAACTAAGATATCTCTCTTTGCAACAGAGTTACTATAACGTGAAATGCTTGTTTAAAAAAGAAGGAATTAATATTTTCATCTTTAAGATCAAAGAAAAATTTTAATTTGAACATAGAAAAAAATTCGCAAATTATAAATAAGACATAAAACAATTAATGCCAGGATAAGTAAAATCATTTATTTATTCTTAGTATTATTAAAGAATTTTCCAACATAAACCTAAAATCAGTTTTAAGTCAAATACTATCTTGCTGTCTAAAAGATTTACAACCGATTTTAGAGTTAAGAAGACGACCAACTTGACTTGACATTTTAATACAAAAAGGGGAAACTTGATATAAGAACATCGCAACATGGCGATTATTTCCACGGATATACGAGATGTCGACATGCGGGACTTCCCTCGTGTCTCTCTTCCTCTCACTTTCTTCGTATTTTGCGCAACGATCTCCTTCCGCGTCTTTAGTCTTTCTCATCGTGTGGCATTCATTCGGCACGCCTCCATTTTTCACGTCTTTTCCGTATCCCGCTCTTGCCCCGTGTCATCTGCCACTACGATCTTTCGTCGACTTCTTCGCCGACTCCCCTGGGTATCCCGTTCTCTCTCTTTTCGCCCTTAGTTATGTCTCACTTTCTTTTCGCCCCCTAACATCTCGCGGGACCCTAGGCTCTTATAAAAATACTCTAACGTGCCGGGACTAGAGACGACCAAGGCGACGCCGCGTCGTCTACGACAAGAGAATCGCCCTCAAATAAATCCCGTGCGCATGATCCTTTTTACAAACGCGGCATTTGCATAATTGGTGTAATAACCCGATACTTCTCCGAGAAATCTCGCATAGGAAACCAGAATAAGAATCGACCGTACCATAATGACCACATCTACATATGTCGTTGATAATCAGAGTCATTGATAAAACACTTCGTGGGTAATATATGTGCGATATCATGATATGTCTAACTGAAAGGTAGTGACTAATAAAGAAATACAAGCAAACATCTTTTTCTGATTTTAATGACTTTTGAATATATACATGTTTAAATATTATAGGTCACAAAATAGGATTACATCAAAACACTATTTTTTATAAGTGCTCTTATGCACAATAAGGAGGTGAAAGAACACCTTGAAAAAAATCAACTTTAAGTCTCTGATCATATAAGTCGTAATATGACAGTCGTAATGTTAAAACAATGAAAGATATATAAGAAGATATTAATTTTATAATTTCAAAAAGGTTTATAGAGACATGTACAATTTTTTTTTTAATATTAGATATTATTCGTAATTTCCCCGTTATTTATCATTTCTGAAAATTTAAAAATATTTTTATTATATAGACAAGCTTAAAGATCAAAGCTTAAAAATAAGAGCTTAAAGATTACAAATAAATTCAACTAGGTATTAAAAAATTCTAATATTTCCGAAAAGTAGGTGTCAAAATGTTTTAAAAAATGCAAAATTTTTAAAAATAAAATGCCTGTGAAACCATAACACTTTAAAATAAAATATTTTTTATGTGCCTACTGTTGCAACAGTATGCCCTTCAAAAAAGAAAAATCGAATTTTTGCAATCCTATCTCTTCCCCTGTCGAACGGTTTATTCGAATTCTCGTCTCTTCGCTCTCCAAAACATTCTACAGCTGTTGGATGTTTTATCCTCTTAACGTGCATAAGATCAGCATTTTATAAAAAATATATCGTGTGTCTCTTATTTTGATTTTAGTCCACTACAATACATCGAAAGCTCATTTAAATCGAGCAGGAAAGAGGAGGTTGCATGCATTTCCATTAAAATATATTCTCTTATATTTATTAAAATATATTTCCTAGTTAAATATATTAAATTTATTATTTATATATTTATTAACATGTTTGATAAAAAAAAACAGAATTATTACACTAATTTATACTTTTCTTACAATTAGACAAAAATCAATCCTTGGAAGTTACTTTTGAAATAAAAAGTATTTACTTTTTCAATAGTAACTATATATGTCTTTACTTATGCTTGTGTTCTCGATGTCCTCTATCGAAGAATCCACGTGGAGTTCAGTCTTCCAGAAACTAGACGCTCGATCGGATACGAGAACGAAAGACATCGTTGCGGTAAAAGTGCGGATACGTATATACACTCGGAATGTGTCTCTCTATAAAATTGTCAGGTATCGTTTTCTCTGGTACGTAACAGCGCATAAAGCCCGTCGTCCGAAGAGGCCGCCATGGTTGTTTCTATTGTTTTGCGCACGGGTCCGCAGGTGTTCTCATAAGAAACTCGCGTGTTTTCGCTGAAACTCTCGCTCGAAATCGACCGGATACTTAAATCAAATACAATATATCAATAAGAGGAACTGTTTATTGACATAGTTTGTAATTATGTATTTTTCATTTCTCCTTTCGTTCTATTCGCTGCAGAAGATAACTCGGTACAATTGAGATGTAACCGAATAAGAAGTGAGTATGAAAAAGAAAAGAAAATATAGAATGTATATGAGGCAAAAATTTTAAATGACAAATTATTTTATTTGAATCACTTGTTGAAAAATCATTACTTATTAACTCATTAATTATAAATTAATATCTTCTCTCTCTCTCTCTCTCTCTCTCTCTCTTTCTTCAAAATTATTATTCTTGAAAGTAAGTTTTATATAAAATAATATTATTTTATATTTTATTTTTTAACCCTCCGTGGAAAATCAACATGGATCAAATGTGGATACATCTCATACCCCATGTGCTATATTTCATTATAAATATACTATAATTTAGTGTGATTGGTAACAACGCACTCTCCAGTTGCACGAAATCGGCAACACATACGCGCGGTACTTATTAAGAAGTTATAGAAATTCTTGCTGGGGTATGTCACACCCCATCTAGGGTTACGAAGGGTTAAATTTGAATGACTTTTAACAACTCATTTAGTTTAGAAAAGAGTAAACACATATTTTTAATTATCAGTTATAAATAATTTATTATTATAAGGAATTATCTTTATAAATAAGTCAACCTTTCCGATTGTATCACTATATATGTGTTACTATATGAAAAGAATGATTTTGCCAGTAAACTTTGCCAGGGTATCTCAAAATTTAACTAGATACAGGTCTGAAAATAATATCGTTAAACTATCAAAATAATTACGTTGGAATCACAAGCATGATAAACAATGCAGTACAAAGTTTTGACATTCTAGCAAACAGTTTGAGTATCCTATATGCATACTTAATGGTTTAAATAATTAAAATTATTAATTAAAATTATCAAATCTGTAGCTAACTTAATTTTTAGATACTTTAGCAAAGCCATCCTTGTATATTTATATATATATATATATATATATATATATGAATCTGAAACGAGGAAATTGAGAAACTGACTGTTCATGCTTGTATATTTATATATATATATATATATGAATCTGAAACGAGAAAATTGAGAAACTGACTGTTATGTATGATAATATAAAATTAGATCTCAGGAGAGAGAATTATCCATAAGTCGAGTATTAATAATCAGTGGAAATTATGCACGTACTAAACGTAAATGTCAAACAGTTTCGAGCATCTCTATATACAGTAGAAGCGCATAATCACGGAGGATTACTGCATACATCAGTTGTTTTGTCATCAGGTAGAGACCGGCGGGCAGGAAAGACCGGACGTCGTGTACGACCGAATTCAGCTATGAGTTTCCGTATCTGGTTCGCGTTTGATTCTGTGCACCGGCGCAGTTTACGTTGCGTAATGTGAAACCTTTGAACCTTCCACGAGGAGGATGTGCCACGCGCTTGGTGGTCTGCTTACACGCATACATTATGACGGGGCTAAAATTTAACAGCAATAACCACAAACAATAGTTACGTATGCATGGTTTACCAGCAGAACGAATCGATACTCGAGTCCCGTCGAGCCGGTGCGCCTCGCACCCGCGCGAACTCCTCGCGTGAAAGTAGAGAGCATAGAGGGGCCGAAACGTGCGGAATAACCATGCGAAAGTTTTAGCACAGGTGATTATTTGCACGGGATGAAAGTAATCGAATATTAATTACTTTCGGACGGCTACGTTGCCGAGCGGCGCCGGAGATAAAGCAGCGACCTTGCCTTGATATTTACATGATTCTCGATACACAAACAACATAGGAATTTCAATGTACACAGTCTGACGCGCAGCCACCTCCTATTTTCCGTAGTGGCCGTTATTAAATTTTACTCTAGATAGCCCGAAATGCAAAACTATTTTGGTATATATGGAAGCAATATGGAGCTTAAAAAAAGGGTGAGTAAAAAGAGTACGCGCGCAGTCGAACCTCGACTACAATATTAATTCTTTACTGTAGAATTTTTCACTTTTCTTTTTTGCAATCCCTTTATATCCCCGGATTCGTTTATGAATAGTGATGCCTACGAATACGTCCTTTATTTTAGCGCGCGCAAGAAAAGATAACGAAACGTGCAGTTTAAATATCGGTACGTTGTAATTTTCAACCACCGTCTGAATGTCTGCGTATACGGTTTTAATACGGGGCCCGATCGCTTGTGATTTTTCCTTGACCCGGAATTACATAAACTCACGAACAAAAGCAGAGTGTACGTGTCCACAATTTTTCGCGGTGCACAAACGACGCAGCACGAGTCGCAACAAATAACATTCATGGGACTACGCGCCCCAGGCGCATGCCGGCATTTTTGCGTTTTCCGTTTTTTTTTTATTTCTCACAAGTCACGTAGTCAACCATAGGAAAACGTCAGGCAGTGATTACGAAGTGAGGACAGGCGACCCGACCGTATGCAACAAGCGACAACCATTTTCAAGCTAAAACTGATTTATTCGTTGACAAAGATTCAACATATATTCTGTTAGATAATAAATAACTTTTAAAGGACAAAATCTCTTCATGTTCCCGCATATTCATACATCCTGCATGAAAAGTACGTTGACTCGAAACTATATTTTAATAAAATATAAGTTTCTGTTATTCTGGAACTCAGCTTGCACAAATAAAAAGCTATTGAAAACTCATATTTTCATTAAATATAAATCGAATTGATTAAAATAAATAAATAAAATGAATAAAAAGAATTAAAATGAATAAAGAAGTGAGGTTGACGATAAGATAGCTAACTTTGAACGTTTTGTGAGATACTTATTATCTTAATTATCTAAAAATTATTATTCGCAATATTATAAAAGTAAACATATTTTGTAAGTAATAAATTAATTAAATTGCATACATATATTAATTAAAGTATTTTGATTATCTAAAATGTAGAGATTGCATTTTACGCAACTTAGGCGAGAATTCTCAAACTAAGCAGCAGTGAGCTGCGTCACAGTTTCATGCTTCTGTGACTGACTGACGCTATTTGACGATGCTATTTAACTAGTTTAGATAGGGCTGGTTCGACTTGCTTCGGCAAGAACGTAACAACGCGAGAAATTATTTAATACTCCCGGGAATGAACGTTACTCTCGCTTAGAAGCGACTTTTAAAAGGGAGCAAGGGGGGAGTTAACGCTTCTTGATTTCATGTAAAGTGAAATCTGCTATGCCAGAATCGTTTTAATTTTAAGGTATTAATTGACAGTTCGCTTAAAACATATTTATTTAGTATAGGTATGCAGTGAATATTTTCCAATTTGATAGACACGTATTTATAGTGTATGATTCTAAAATTAGAATAAATTATGCAGAGAAAATTGATTAGGGAATAAATAATATTCTTTATGGTATTTATTCCCTAATCAATTTGGATTTCATTTCTATTTAGTAAAAATTATTAATAGTTTCTTATTTATAAATAATTACAAACAAAGTTATTTTGCAAGTTGAGTTTCAGAATAACAGAAATTTATTAAAACAAAGTTTTCAATTTCAATATTTAAATATATATATATATAATAGATACTTAGAGAGAGATATCTACATAATTATTTAGATTAAAAAATATAATTATAATTATAGAAAAAGATATAATTATCCTAGATTAAAAAATAAATAATACAGTACAATGTGTGATAAAAATATTCAATGTTAATAAATATTCAATGATCGAACTGGGTCACACGCGATTGCAACCCTTGTGCATTTTTTAGTTTAAAAAACTTAAAGGAAATGACTTGCGTTAGGCTACTTCGCGTACGCAATCTGCGAATGATATCGTTCAAATTTCAAACTCTCAATTATTCAACGTGAGATTCTATCACTTTGATTCCGGAATCACGAGATATATGGCCGGTTGAAAATGTCGAATGTGTTGCGATGAGAGCACGACGGACTGGGATAGAAATTTCATTTACGTCGACTATGGACCCGTAGCATATTGTTAAACTTCCGGTGGGTTCCAGAATCCATGTCAAAGATTTCAGGGCGTGCTTTCCATCTACGAGCTGTGCTTTGTTTACCGCATCACATTCGCCAAAGATACCGGAGGGTACTATTACAACGAATGTACCTGCGCGCACCTGAGGGCCTTGACGGATTTTTACGTATTTATTCCATTCTAAGCGCAAATTCCATCTCTTTGTGCATATGGCCCTTGCGGCGACGGAACCCAATTACTCTACCATTTTTTTTCTGTTGTGTTATTTAATCACGGTGGTGAACCGTAGAATTTTGTTTCGCAAATGCAAGCTAAATATATCGAAAGAAACGAAACATGTGCATAAAGGTTAATTTAATTGCCTTTGTTAATTAAAGAACTAATGAGGATGAAATTAATCGACATATATAATAGAAACTGAAGATTTCTCTCTCTTACGAGAATATAAAAATACCACGACAACAGTAATATACGACCTTTATAAACGTTTATTCTGCAAATGTACAAAAAGTATGTATAGTTATTAATTTTTTTTTTAAAATAAATGTAATAGAAAATTTTATCAGTAGAGAATAAAGACTCTATCATTAATAGAAATATTTCGAGCTAATGTTTAGAAGCAATTTAGGAGTAAGATATAAGCAAAATATATAGCTTCTTAAATTGTAATGACATTTAATCGTGACGTCATTGCGCTCTTCGCAATGGATATTTATGGAAGTAGCTCATTCTTCCACTAACTGTTTCAACACTATGAAGTTCATGACGCGAATCTAATTAGTTTTCGCTCTGCTTCAAATTCAAACCAAAGTGTATCAGTGCCGAGTATTTTCCTATATAAGCAATATTGCGACTCTTATTAATATTCTTTATATATAATTAAGATTGATCTCCTTCTATAGAAGATAAATTCATACGATAAAGTGTCTCTTGTAGTTGAGTATAAATTCGGCGAGTAAAAATATGTAAATTAGAGTTAAGCCCACATTAGACGATGTGATTTGCATCAAATTTCAGATAGAATTCTATAATTTTATGTTCATAATTATATTCTGAAATATAGCGCAAATTAGAGATCATCTTAGATTTAATCGTAATTTTCTAATCTATATTACTATATCTATCTATATCCATCTATATCCATCTATATCTATCTATACCTATCTATATCTATATTATATTATAAATAATAAGAGGGTAGATTAGAAAATTCTAATCAGAAGGAAGGTAGTCAAATGTAAAAGTCACGGGTACAAGTGGATATATTGTGTTGCCCTTTTCTAACATCGATCGAAAGGAAAGGATTAATGAAGCAAAATAATTTCAGAGAGCAAATATTTCTACAATTCTAACATAGATAAATATTACTTCGACGCTGCGGGAAACGTTCGTTCTCTTTCATTGTTCTTCTTAAATATAACTAAATATGTATAAGCGCATGTAAGTACGCACGATATGTATATTTGGAGAACGTCGGAGCTACCATTCGTACCAGAAGTACCCGCCCGCACATGGATCTCGTTTTGCGTGTATTACCTCTTTACGGAACAGTATTTGTCGCGTTTCTAGAATTTCACAGAAGGAAAGAGAAGGATCGCAGAGAGAGAGAGAGAGAGAGAGAGAGAAGATGAGGAAACATTCTACCGCAGGCGAATAAATGACGTTCTCTCGGCGTTGGGCTAACTTTAGTGTATCCTACGGACGATTTCTGTACTGTATGTATGTTTGTATGTGAAAAGCAGAACAATGTAAGCGCAAAAGCCCACTTTTTTGGAGGGAACCCACAAAGAATGAAAGAGAGAAAGAATCATGTATGTTTTGCTAGATATATTTTATTCTCGAAATAAATTAAAATGACAGTCAGCGTTTCAGCCTTTTCTAAAATCTTAGAAAAATGAATCTGAAAATCGCAAAAATTATCTTGTTGGAGAACGGAAAGGTGAATATATAAATCTTTTTAGTAATATAATAAATAATTATATAAATGGGGTAAACATTATATTAGATAATAATTTTTAATATGAATAGTCTTTATTGTATTGTCACATTTTCCATGAATGGCACTTCGTATTTGAGCTTTACGCTGTTCATTGCGAATGGGAAATCGTTTTGTGCGAGCGTGCATTTCGCCGCGTCTAACTAAATCGGCAAATACGAAGCTGGAAACTCATACGAGGAGGGCTGAAATCTCGACAATAATGGCCGTAGAGCACAAGTGGTCGCACACGTATTTGGACGCCATTATTGTCGAGTTCTGTACACAACTTCGACTTAGATGGCGCATTCTCGTATGGTTGCCTCGTTCTACGCTCATCGCGTCGTCCCGACTACGCGGGGGATTTTCGACATTAGATGGAACGATCTAAATGACGAGGAAACGCGGAAGAAGGGAGCGAAGAACAAATGCAGTCAAAGGTAGACTTACTAGTAGCATATGCGTCTGAGCGACATATCATCTCTTTGAGGATCACAACAAATGCTCAGTATCACGAGAATAGAGTCGAATCTCGAAACGGAATGCCTCATGGCTAATTGTATGTCAAAGTCCGAATAACGTCGTTATATGTGTGGGCACGGTAAAGAGATCGGTCGGTTTTCTCGGGAACTTCCTCAGGGATATTTTCCCAAGTTCTTTACGCTTTTCCTAGTCCATCGCTCCCGTCTTTCTCCCAGTTCTGATATACATTAAAGATAGGCCAAGCTGGCGCACACTAAAACAAACGTTTACTAGAACCGTATAAGTCAACGTACGTTCGTTCGTACTCGATGATCATCGCTTAAACGGAGTATCCAAAATACGGGTCCCGCCACCAGCTGTCGTATTTGCGACTGTATTTGCTCAGCAGACACAGTGGCGAGCCGTACAGGCTGATGAAATTACTAGCGAAGAAGGAGCTCGTCCTTTCCGGACTCAAATTAGCTCGCAGCACAGTAATTGCGAAGCTTATTTTTGATCCATCTTAGATTTACGATCTTAAACTCAAGGAAAAAGAAAACGTTTGAAATATCGTGGATTATAATTATCTAACGATGAACGTATATATATTATTAAAGAGTATAAAAATAGAACGATATACTACTTAGTTTAAAATAATCATATTTACGAAATTGGCCTCGATTTATTTCTCATTATGAAACTTATATAGCTCCTTTTTCTAATTGAGAAATGAAGACATTAAAATCGATAATTTTTAATTTAATTTTTCCTGATGAACATAGATGAGCACAGACATACGAAAGATACATCGCCGCATTGATAGAAAAATGATTGAGTGAAAAGTTAGAATTTTTTTTCTTTTGTGTTTCTTTTCCATCAAGGCAGCGACATGTGTATGAATAAAAAAATATGTGCAGTTTATATAAAACAAAATTATTGCACGTGAATCGAAAACAAAATTTTACTCGATAATTATCTCGAAATAATATGTTCAATTATCATATTTACGAAATTTAGTTTTACACTGATCTATCGGACTTAATTTAGTCAACCGACTGAATTAATTCCTTTTTTTTTTCGTTTGTTATTGCCGCTCTAATTGTCTGTTAACCACTGTTCCGATATTTGTAACCGGCATGATAGAATTTATTGATCCTTTAGTATATTCCACTCGACGCGCGGCAGAGTGATTCTAGACACTCGTTTGGATTTTGCGTTAATTAAAAGTAATTAATTAAACTGTCCGTCAACCAGCGTCGGTGGTGAATCGATAAAAACTAAATTTCGTTATGCATTTACCGATCGTTAAATCCACCCTTTACTTCCCACCCCTTACCAACCGTTCCGTGCACGGATGCGTAGCGTGATGTATACACGGGGATGCTGTATCATCTCCAGTCCTGTGTATCGTATACGTTATGGTATATATACGCGCGCGTATATATATCGCGGCATACAACCACCTTCCCAAGTCACATCGAACTCAATTATAGCTCGGAGTTTACTCTGTGCTCCCGTCACTCACCCGAACCTGTCTCGAGAAATCGATGGTGAACGATGGCTTCTTTCCTTCTTCGTCTCCCTCACCTAAACTACTCTCGGACCCTTCCCCCTCTTCTTCTCTGCTCCCATTTCACTTAACTATTTCATTTTCGCCTTCAACTTTATTCTGGGTGTAAGAGCGACTTGACTTGCGCGATCACCAACCTTGACTGTGTGTCCGATACGCAGCGATAGGACAGCAATCCGTATAAATCCGAGAATGATGGAACAGGAGCCAGAATTCTTGATAAATGTTCAATACATGCTATTTCATCGAAATTCACATATTTTATGTGTTCTGAAGCGTAAAAATTTAATTTGCTTAAAAAAATTGTCACCTTCCGATGTTCATATATATTTTTATATATTGTTTTTTATTTCAATTCTTTTGTTTATATGTATATTCTAATTTTCATATTTTAAAAACAGTAATTTTAAAAATAATTCTCTATGTTTCTGTCTAAGTATTGTATTATTGTGGCCATCCCACTGCACTCTTTAAGCCGAATGTGTGACAGTGGGAATACACGCACACGGACTTTCAGTATACATGTATACTACACGAACACAAATATTATTTGCACGGTCGGTTCGATTTCTAAGCAAAGATAGTAGGCACAGATCCTTCAAACGCATTTCTATCTCTAATTTTTTGAAGTTTTTGATGGCAAGTGAAGTGTCTTTTCTTCGTATCGTTTCGCTTATTTAAAGCAAAATATCTTCTCTAAGGGCCAATGCCTAATAATCTTCGCTTAGAAACCGAATCAATTGTGTAAGTAATGTTTGTGTGCAAGCATGTATGTTAAAGCTAGTGTGCGTATATTTCGTTACTGAATATACTATCACATAAAAAATACGTCAAGAAGATTTAAGTTTCTCGAAATATATAAAGCATAGGTAACAAAGATCCATGAGATGTATACTTATCATTGACAATGTTGTATACATAGAATTCCTATATTTAAACTATTCCTATATTGTAACTCGATTACATAAAAACGTTACAAAAACGACAATTTCTTTAACAAATTCAATTTCCATCTCTCAAAACATATAAAAAATTTATTACAGTAATTTTTTTTATATTATTAAACATTTACCAAATTCTTTTCTTGATGAAATACTTCTCTGCTTTTATGTTATAGATGTTCGTCGTATATATATTTGTTTATATTCATTTGTCTTTAGTAATTTATTGATTTAGTCAACACGCGATAGCATGAAAAATATTACGGAAGTAAAAAATATAAAAAACAAAGTATATATGTAAAAAAGAGCGTTTATGCACACATAATCGATGTACAATTCGTTTCAACATATTATTTAATCTCAAATTGCTTACTTCGTTACATCATGCCTCATTTCATTCTTTAATCGCTAAAAGAGCTGGAAAAAACATTTTGAATGAACATGTATAAAGAAAGGAAAATAGAAAAAAGTAATTTATTTTGTTATTCATTTAATAACTAATTTAAGATTTACTCTTCTTGATAAAATTTTGATAACAAGAATCTTTTTCTAGGGTTCAATTTTCATCATAAAATATTTTTACGTCTTTAATTAAAATCCTATTAAAATAGCTTTTCATTTCTAAAGCAAAATTTTCTGTCTGCGTCGCTCTACAGTTTAATTCTTGAAAAGTTCATTTTCAGTTATTTATAAATCGAAAAAGTTATTATTATCAACTTTCAAAGAAAGATCTAATGGCCACACAGAATTACACATTTTATATTATAAGCCAAATCACCGGTAGTGAGATAAAACATTTTATACCTATTTGGCAAATCAATGAAGTAATGAGAAATAATTTTTTTATGTTTCCTATAATGTCTTCCCATATTTTATAAATAGAACGTAATTATTTTCTGAAAATACACAGAAATGGGAAAAGGAAGAAAATAAAATATTAAAATTACTACGTTCAAAATATAATGCTGTCTCAACATCGAGCATAAAGGATGAAGAAGAGACTGATGGCATAGAAAGCAACTTCGACATGGAAATTCACGCGTACCTCTATTCGAATGTACGCAGTACACGCGCGTGCGAGAAGAAAAGGAGGGTAGATAAAAAGAAGAGGAAAGAAAAGAGGAAGAGACAGCGAAAGCTAAAACGACTGCAGTCGCATCGTTGTGATTTCGTTTCCCGCGCGTTGCATTCGCGCAGGAAGCTACCATTAATTAAAATATGGGCGGGAGAGAAAAAGCGCAACGGAAACGACGTACATGGAATGTATAAAAGGTTCTCGTTTAACCGAAGCTCGCGTGCGAACATTGCGAAATAACCGCGACACAGCCGAGTTTCTGACAATGGCCGCGGATCCGACGAATGGATTTTCTACCGTTACCGTGCCATTCGTATTCTTCCCCCCTTACATGTTTTTCTCTATTCCTTTCCTTCCCCTTTTTGCTCCCTTCTCTCTTTTTTCTCTTTGTTCTAAATACGTCTTCAATGTGCTTTTGATTCCTGCGTGTTTTACAGGTAGCGTAAGATTTTAAACATATACCTACCATCCTATCGCTTTAGACTTAAAAATTAAGCACTAAAAATTGACATCTCGTGTCCATATTATTTAATCTCATTTGCAAGTGTTACTTATTTACGTGCATTGTTCCAACTGCTGTTCATCCCTGTGTTGACAAATCAGCGTCACCCATCGTGTCTCTCCCATTCGAGAGAACCGGAAGGGTTTCTACCCGCTCCTTCTGTCAATATACACCGATATTGCGCTCACGGCGCAATATGCAGTCGGCAGGAAAAAGGCAAGGGAGACGCGACCGATGTGGTCGACAGGATGGCGGGGGTGGGCAGAGACAAGGACGATACGCGATCATCGATGCGAAGTGCGCGATCGTGGATGAGATGCACGCTCAGCCGAGAAGCGTTTCTGCGCTCGATGTAATCCGAATGCACGTGCCAGTCGCTCATTAACAACGGCCCCGCCATCCTAAACTCATTTGCATAATTAGTGCGTGTCGGTTGCAGTGCAACGCGTGACTGCCACTGCCGGGAGAGAGCGTCAGACTCAAGCGCGATATCGTCACTAATGCGAGAGCAATAGGATGAACCGGCGTCGCGGCGCGTTTGGTCCGCGTATACCGAACCGAATGGTACTCGCTAACTTCCGGGAGCATCGTCGTAAATCGTTGATTCGCTGATCCCTTCGATTTGCTACTCCTTCCCCTGGTCAAATCGCCCTGTCGAATAATTTGCAAGCGATTCTCGTGCGCGACTTTTTTAAGCTTAAACTAAAATCCAGTTTTTTTTATTTTGTCGATTTTTACAGAGCTATTCTCGTTGTTTGTTTCACTAATTACCAGAAACTGTAATTACCTTGCTGTTACGACTTTATTCAATGTGTGAACATTTGCATTATTTTGCTGCTTAATCTTAATATTAGTGCGGAATAGAGGTAATTTTGCGACATTAAGGTTCCTATTTTGTACTCTTAATAGTGTCGATGTCATTGCATGTCGTTCCACAGATTTTATGGTAAAAAAGCTTCACAACGATAATTATCAATAACTTTCCACTTAATTAAATAAATTGAATTATTATCTGGACATATTATACGCTTTCTCGGTGTTGGCGGAAAGGACATATTTTGTCATATATAGTAATAAAATAGTAATAATACATAAATGGGGTGTCAAAAAAGGTCAAATTACAATGTGACGATCAAATTATAACTTAACGATGTCGACAATGTCGTTAAGAATTACAGAATAAGAGTTAAAAGATGAAAAAATTTATAAAAGAGCAAAAATTATAATTTGATTTTTTATGATATTCTATTCATAATATTATTATTATTTTATCACTATGTATGACAAAATATCTTCTTTCCGGCAACATCGAGAAGGCATTTGTGTAATATACCCAGATAATAATTCAATTTGTTTAATTAAGTGGAAAGTTATTGATAATTTCAATAAATATGAACGGAATGGCGGAAATGTGTCCTCAATATTGAGCCATTGGGATGTAAATTATAACTCCGTTCGACAACTCCTGCGTTAATGAAAATTTCATCGAAAGCATTATTTTTCAAAACATTCGTAATTTAAATATTATTTAAGCATTATTAGTGTGAATCTGACGTGTGTTTGAGATATCTTAATAAGTATATTTTAATTGGAAATGATATTTGCTGCAATTAGTTGAATTTATTTTAAATTTAGTTTTGTTAAGAATTTATTTTGAATCGAGCTGCTTGCATAAATTTATTTTGATAGCAGCAAAAGAGGAATTAAGATATAAAGGAATTAAGATATGAATTTGATACATAGCAAGAGAAAGCAGTAAGATATGAAGGAATTAAAATATGAATTTAATATATAATAGCAAAAGAAATTAAGATATAAAGGAGTAGAAATTGCTGTCTTATATTCTTACAAATTATTATTATGCGTAAAAAGAACTAAAATTTTTCTGCATTTAATATTTTTATAAACTCAGTAAGGCTTAACTAAGCCTTAGAGAAATTACATCTTGGAAATGTAATTAAATTATGAAACTTTCAGATCAATCAATTTCCACTGGTTCTTTATAGCAATCTAATTTAAGACTTAATTATCCAAATTATATTAGTATAGACAAGTTAATTGTCTATATTATAAATAAACGATAATCTCTTACGAAGTTTTTGCCAAGAAAAATGAGTCGCGATGTCTAAATAAATAAATGAATTCCAAATATGTCAAAAAAGTATACAATTAGAAAAAATTCGATGATTCCGGGGAATACCTTATATATATATATATATATATGTTATAAAAACAAATAATTAATTTTTTATCATTTTTTCAAACACATACTCATATAAGTTATGACATATTGATTAATCATTCTGATTATTAAAGTGACGATGCCACTGCTAGAGCCAAAAACGAGAACAAATTAAAGCAAAGTTTGCGACGCTTATCGTAAAGTTGTATCGGAAAAACCATACGCAAGTAGTGCAATAAGCAGAGATGGTAACCGGAGTCGTTCTTGATCCGTCACGTCGCGCGATCTCACCTCATTTCGATCCTATATTGGTATTTCCGTGGTATTCGTATTCCTGGAAAAAGAAGGAAGAAAGTACCTAATGGGGAATGGACCCGAAACATCCTGTATAGCTTTCCTCGCGACGAATAATTGGCGAAGCTTGGATGGGAAGCACGCGCCCGGTGTACTCTCATGAATTTCATGTTCCACCCGTCACGCCTCTGCTCGCCCCGTTCCGGCCAAAAATTGCCGGAAGCGGAGGCACGCGAACAGGAGAATGCAAATGCTACGGCGACTTTAATAGCACGGATTATAAAACAGATCCGAACACCCGGATCCGTCCGCGCCCGCGCGTGCGTAACGCTGCGCTTGAAAATTTAAATCCGCTCCATGGATCCATATAATTCCATTATGCTTGCATTTGTAGCAAGAGAGGGCGAGGTTGTTTTTACTGAGTCCGGCCTCGGTACGACGCGGGTTTGCGCTGACAAAAAAATCTTTAATCTTCCATTACGTGCACAAAGATGATTGGAACTTGATGTTAAATTCTTTTAGTTTAACTTGTGATATTCTCAGTCCATCCTTAATAAATAAGAAATTTTTATTTGCTAAGAAATGACAAATATCGCTCTATAATGAATTATGCATTTATCACAACAATAACATAACTTTTAATAGTTACCTTTTTTTATCTTCAAGATCATGTATATCAATATTACATAATGATAGGAATATAAAAATTATTTGAAAATAGGAATATTAAACAATACACATTTAATAATCTTGACACTAATATAAGATTACCAAAAAATAAGAACGACTAATAAGTTTGGAACTTTAATATTTCATTTATTTTTCAATGGATTGATATTTTTGCGTTTCCGCATTTTAGAAACGCCTAGAAAGCAATCGCGTGCAACATTATATTGGTTGGTTCATCAACTTATTACTCGATTTAAAAGAGGAAATAAGCTCTAAGAATTTAACAGCAATTCCGAGAGAGTAAACGTGACCGAATAAAAAGAAATGACTACGAACGCATATCATTAGCGCGGTTGCTGTATAATGAGGCTCGTTTATTGCCGGCAGGAACGTCGTTCTATATACTCTGACGTAATTGTTCCGCCGAATCTATCTCTGCTCCCGCCATTATTTTCAACCGATAATTATCTGATCCGGACGATGATATTCTTAACAACAAAGTACAGCGCGACAGGTATCGTCATCGTTGCACGTCAGCTCGCTCCGGTTTCACGAAAAAGTAAACTGGATTCAGAGTAGAACTTGATACCGGACCCGTTCGATATTCTCCCTCATTCTCGAACCGACTCAATTAACTCGGCCAAACGTGCGAACGTGAACGAATGCGGAAAGCAGCAAGCAAAGTGTGCGCGATAGCTAATGAGATTTAAAGACTAATCGCTCTGAGACTTATTGGCTGAAATTTCATTCAGTTTAATACCAAAGTGATCAAAATCTCCTGCTATTCATATGGAATTGTCTACTTTAAATTGCTACTACCTGACCGAATAAACGGTAAACTGCATTCTTAATAGTTTGAACGGATTGATGAGGCTCATTGTAAAAGGAGATACGATTGTAAAGTATTGTCCCTTCAAGATTTCCACATGCTGTCAAAGTTGTCACAAAGAGACAATCCAACGTCTTAAATGGGAAACTTTGTGTCAGCCATCCACTATTTCTGTAGTCTTTAACAATAATCTGAGTTGACAAGGTTTTAAGAGCGATAGGGAATTATAATAGAAACTTTCTTTTGTCCCGAAAAAGGATTTCTACAAAAGAAAAGATTCAGATATTTAGAAGATTCAAGATGGCAAAGGATAATTGAATCAAATGGAAATTAGTTCACTGAATATAATTAGTTTCGGTATGAATTTTATCCTCTCTTCTCCACGAATACTAGAACGGCAAAAACTTCGTCGGTCACCCGATGTGTTCGCACTTATGTCGCGAATAATAATGCTGTCCGTATAATCACTGACGGATAAAAAGTACGGGATCGATAAAATATTATACAATGTAATCTGCATTGAGCTAGTCGCATCAATCACTGCCGTGATAATATACTAGATAGTGTGGCACGAACACTCAAAAAATAATAACTTCGAAATTAAAAACAGCGTGGACACGCAATGGAAATTTATCGTGCCAAAATGTCGACGCCTTGAATTATTCCCTGCCCTTTGCTTCTTCTAAATTCGAGCCACGCACGTAAAAATCCTGAGAGAAAAAATATAATTTCGAAATTAGCCGACGCGGGAAGTGTCTCAATGGTCTAAACGCGAGAGAACTTTTAAATTCGCGATGACAATTCGCGATAATGCATTTCCAGAATAACGCTCCATTTGCATACCTCATATTTTTTGCAAAGATAGATTTTCATACGTTAGCATACTGCCCTGATTTCAAGATTCTGTCCATTTAGATTTTCGATGAAATATATTTTAAGAAAATTATATTTCCTGACTTATATCGACATTCCCCATTTCTAATTTCCGATCGTGTGCATACGTATTTCTGAAAAGTGTATTTTCGAAGGAAGATGGAACGGGTTGCTATCTAGAATCTCGTCAAAATTTGAACGTTTCCACCCTATATTTACCC
>NW_017256436.1:298965-367875 GCF_001594055.1 Mycetomoellerius zeteki
CACACACACACACACACACACACACACACACACACACACACACACACACACGAGTATTCTCGCGTATTGTTCTATTATTAATACGTTCTGAAATTCTATCTTTTCGAGTTTTCTGATGATAACCGCAATCGTTACCGCTGAAGCATTACTCTGATGTTTAAATTTCGCGAGTTTTTTTTCGGCATTTTCCACATTGCTATAACGCTGCGCCTGACGGCGTCAAATCCCTCGCATTGATCGGCATACACGTACGGCAACGGCGCAACGCCAACCGTAATTTTCATTAGAGACGCGCGTATTCGTCGCGTCCGCTCGTGTTCCTATAAGGCGGCTTATAAGCGGCCGCCTCGTCTAATGTTACAACGTGCAGAGACATGGAATCACGAGTAGTAGCCCATGTTCGTTGACATTAATTAGCAGAAAGGGCAGTACGAAGCAGCGAAATACTCTTCGCTTTTCCAACATTGTTTTATTAATTCAAGCGACACTGTGAGCAACTGCATCTCTCTTTACACAAATTATCAAATAATTGCATTTTTTAGATTTTGTATACTTAATATTTATAATATAATTATAGATATTGTTATTACAAATGTATAACGTATATGCTATATTTAGTTGTTCTAAATATTTAATTGTTCTGAAAATCGATTTTATAGACGAAAAATACGGTATAAAAATATAAATAATATAAAAATTATTTCTTTGTTTACTACGCTGAAAGAAAATTTTAATGAAAGCAATAAATTATCGCAAAATCACCGTAAAATTATATTAATTAAAAATTATTAATTAAAAAACTTGAGAGGAGACAAAAACCAATTAAATCCAGAAGCATAAATTTTTGAAAAATATAAACAAACATGTTACGTATTCTTTAATACATATGTATTAAATTAAAAATTTTACATAAAATGCGATTGTTATTTCATATATCTAATATCAAGAACACTAAATATACATATATTAGGAATATTAACTTTTATTTTCACTGTATTAGGATATAATTATATTTAGAATTATAAAATAAAATATTACTAATTATATTTTTATATCTAAGAATGTAGATATATATATATATAAATTATTTTCTTTTAGTTTTTGTATAAATAGCTTTAACAAACACATTTGATATATCGAAAAAGTTTTTGATAAGTATAGGGCATCAAAAATATTTTATACACTGAAATATAAATATCTTTATGTCTCTATTAAATAATTCTGAAAACGAAAATTAAACCGAGTCCAGAGTTTCGTCAGAAAATATCGTTGCGCAATATAAAAAGTATTTATTAGTTCTATATTTTCCACTATATTAATTTATTAACATTTTACTCTCACAGGTGAAAATAACTTATTTCTAAAACGGAATGAGTTATTGTCTCCAAAGGTATACAATTTTTCCAGGGCACCCTAGGTATTTTTTCAAATTATCACTTATTGGGTATACCAAGTATAATTAAATTTTAAAATCTGTACGAAGAATCGTATATCGGATTGACCACTGCAGTGCCGACACTATCGGTATCCAGTGTATCCTCCTGCTCGGCTGCCCTCCATAATGGCGAGGGCCGAAATAAACTCAGGAAGCTCTGCGAACAATTAAAAGGGCACAAATTAAATTGTTGCGAATCCGATAATGGGTGAGATACGTGCCGCTGGCGCCATGCACGTTCCCGCGAGGTCATATCTCCTCGTGCGAAACCGCACAAGTACTTTCGAAGTGTGCGCGGAACGCCCGAAAACAACGGGAAAGGAGATAAGAGTAATGTTAAATTTATCGGCTAACAGAAAGCGGAAGCGGTCAAGAAAAAGGACTGTGTGCCTTCCTCATCTCTCTTTCTCTCTCTTCGTAGAAATGGATAGAAGTACGTGCGGTCCGAACAGGGCCGCCATTGATATGTAAGTAAAAATTTTAAATATTATAAATTATTCTCTTAAAAATATTGAGAATTTTTATGCTTTCTTGCCTGCGAATAAGATAATAAAAAATATATTATCCATATATATTATTAATTTTAGAGAAAATAGCTTACATATAATATTCTATCGTGTCACAAAAGCGTCCATGCAAAATTTTATTTTAGCACCTCTTGAATTTTTGCGTATAAAAAAAACAAGATTTTTATGGGATACAAAATTGACATTTTGCAATCTAAAAATGTGAAAAAATTCGATATAGGGATTCGCAATGTTCACGCATTTATTTGCAAAACAATTTATACAATGCGATACGCTCCATTTGTTGGAGAAAATCCGAATATGTAGAAGGTCGTCAGTTTAATCAAAAAATTTAATCCCGTAAAATGTTCTTTTAAACATATGTCAATTTGTGTATTTTCAATTTCGTTAAAACTCACAATTGGCGACTCTCTCTTTGTACGGTTGCGCTCTTTGTGCGATGCGCACGATTTGCACGCTGGCTTCCGGCGCGGCGGCCCTGTGCCTGCAGCGATGGAGAGTGGCAGGCTCTCTTCCTCACCATGAAGAAACTTTTCGTTTCAAAGTACGATTACCAACGTACCGTGAAAAAACTTGTATTAAGACGTTCCCCGAGTTCTTGGGATTTTACGGCGCGGGCCACAACTTCTAAATCGGCCCGTAACCGCAACTGCGTTGACAACGGCGCGTATAAGCTTTTGGGAGACTTTCGTTCTAATCGAGATATCGGGAATAGCGTAACGGAATACAATAACGAGCAACGACATCGGCTCACACGAGCGTATCACAATTTTTACATTTTCGACAGAAAAAGTTCTTTTAATACGTACACATATATCAAATTAAGTATAAACTTCAGTGACTTCAGTAAAAGAACTTTAAAGAATTTTACCCGTCACTGATAATTCCAAAAACGAATAATTTATAACATTCTTTATGCCGGATGCGTAATGGCGAAAGTTTTTACTCTGATTAATTGATCATACATAGGAAATGAGACAAGTTGGTCAAAATTGTTGGGAGATCCAATGATCCCGCAGCCGCTTCTCATTAGCGAAAATTAATGGCCCAATCTCCTAATAAAACAATCTCCTTTTCTTGAAAATGGCCAACCGGTAAGTCATTAAGTATCAAGGAAGAATACTGATTATTAAGAAATCTCAACTCAAACTTTTCTCTGAAAAGTCGACGCCTTTCACGCTTGTTTGATAAATGTGTCTTTGCGGAAAATAAATTATTTTTAAGACTAAATGCGTAATATGCCATGCATATCTTAAAATTGATGATCAAAATCGATTACTTTTTCAATTTTTAGAAATATATGTGCATATTATTTTTATTTTAATGATATCAGGAAACTTTCCAAGAATTATTGAGTATCTTACTAATCTTAATATGGATTTAGTTAATAAAATAAATAAGCAAAAAATAAATAAATACTTTTACATGTAAAATTGAATAAAGATAGATTTATTTCACTTTAAAATTGTATGATTTAGGTAAAGTAAATAATATTTCAGACTGTAAGAAATTCGAAAGATACAACAAAATAGTAGAAAAGCAGTCTCATAAATTTTCTTAAGACAGATAACTGTCACCAATTGTACAAGATCTTTATTAATTTCTCAATTTATGTAAAGAAGAAGAGAAAATGAAGTGGCAAAAACACAACGGTCAAAGAGACAAGAGAATAAAAGGTTTTATACCTGCAGGCCTGCGATTCTGAATTTTGATTACCTGACTTATTTTGTTATTTTTGATTCTTTTAAGATGAAACTTTCTAGACTAATTATAATTTGAATAAAAGTATTTTTCAAAATAATTTATACGTTTAACCCATGACAAGCCGTTTAACTTTCTATTATAATAGCATAAAATAAATTTTGCCTAATATAAAATTCTTAAAAATTTATTGTTGAAAGAGAATTATTATATATTATATAAGTTGTATAGTGAATATCACATAGGCCTACTTCTTTCATTTTTTATATTTTTTAAATTTTATGTTATTGCCTACTTAATTTATTTGTTAAGAAGATTATTTAAATACAGTTTTAATATTTGTCGAAGAAATGTACAAATATTAATACATTTTTTAACCTTCCAAGTGTATATAGCGCATAAGAAGACATTTCTGGAAATTATTGTTCAATGAACGACAAAAATAATGTACAAATAATTGAAAGTTTGAATTATGCTTAGTGTCAAGATTAATGAAATGTAAGCTGTAGGTCTTATACAAAGGAATAAAATAAAAAATCGGTACCTAGATAAAATAGGAATTTTGTCTATTTTTACGAATTTCTTTTTATTGCATGTTTTTGTGTAAAGCTTTATAACTTTTGGAAGTACTTAGATAAAATAAAAATTTAATTTAGGTATTAGCGCTTTCCAAATTTTTTCCTTTTATATCTTCCAGGTTTAACAACTCTCTCTTTTACAGAGAACTTTTATTATTATTGAAATCTTTAAAGGTACCCTTTTAATTATCTAGACATTATTAGATACAGAACAACTGAATGATCATTGAGTTCATCCCAATGTTCTTATTTATTATAAACAAGACATAATTTAATGTTTGTATCGTTTCACTGATGTGTGTATCATTTGACTTTGATCAATGACGAATATAACAACCAAAAATTTTATCGCTCCGTCATTTTTAGACACATCTTATCTTCATGTCCAGTAAGTTAACCAGAACGATTGCAATTTTATAATTAACAACAAAATTACTACATTATCATCGTTTTAACTTTATAATTAACAATTTGGTAATGATGCATATCCACAACATTTCTGACTGAGGATTTATCTCTTGCAATTTTAATCACGATTGACTCCACCTATTTCTCGTCATCAACCGTGGAATTGGTATAGTTGTTATAGACATCAAATTTAACTGGTGTGTTGTGGAACTGCATCAACGACAAAGAAACGTGCGGAATTTGTGCTGCGCTCCTTGCATATATAAAATCATTGGTAAGATGTGATCCATGCGGAAATAAAAGTAATTTACAGTAACCCTCATTGTTACATCATGCACTTATAAATTGTAATTTATTCACGGCTGAAGACTAAGTTAAGTCAAAAAGTATAGAGATTCTATATGTATAAATAAATAAATAATTAATTTTATCTGTCATCCAGGTTTGCTCATTTTTAAGAATTGACCTTTATTATTGTGTTTGTTTTTGCTTTGCACACATACGAGCGGTAACGAAAGAACAATGGCAGTTTAGGGCCAAAATTTGCCTGTGATGAAAACGTATGAAATCCGTCAATCTTTATAGATTTGGATGTGCTGAACTCGAATATAATTTGCAGCAAAATATTGTATTTCCCGATGAACAAATAATAACTGAACAAGAAACTTCTTTTTCTATTATAATGACCTTAAAAACTGCAACTTTTGCAATGTAAGAGTCAATGTTACATGGCGTACAATAACATGAACAATACAAAGATGAATGTCCGTACCTACGTGCGTGGGTATGCGTGCGTTTCTGTTTTTTCACCATCAACATTAGCTTCCAAGATACACTGCGCGGTGGTTTCTGAATTGGGTATTTCTTATAAGGAAAGGGACCCAACTGTCTCTTAATGAGCTTTTAGTATGTTATTCTCCAGACAAAAATAAGCGACACGTATTTTTTTATACGTGCTCGTTTTTACTTTTAAGGGGTGAAACACCCCAATCCAAAGGCAGAGGTTAATAAAAACTGAAGTCTTTCAATTCGTGACACCTGGATGTAAATTTGCACCAGCAAAATTTCTTTACTTAACACGCAGTTTTGAATAAATAACGTTTTGTTTTTTGAAAATTCGATATTATCAATTTCGATTGGTTAAAAAATTTTACATTCGAAAACATAATTTTACTTTAATTTTATTTTTAACTTTCAGAAGATATAAAACGTTAAAAATGTCTGATGCAAAGACATAAATTCATACTCAGGTATTCTTTGCGGGTGCTTAAAAGAGACGTGTCCTTTACAGATTAAATCCCAGAACTTTGAAACCTTTTATTTGTGAACAATTGACTCACCTCCGCTTTCAAGGCTTGTAAGATAAAGAAGATCGGCATTGGCACCAAAGTGGCTAGTCCAATTCCAATTCCAAGAGCACTCGCCCAGTTAGGGAATATATAATCGCCGTAATTTCCCCGAAAATCGGTTTGGTACAGTTGATATCCAAAGACTCCCTGCGGATAAAAGGCAGAGCGCCAATTAGTTGGCTGTTTGATTTCTCATATAGCAGCTGAAACTCTGTGCTGCAGTGGATATATGTGCGCGAGAGCGTAGCACAATTATCAATTAAGGGAGATTTCGAATTTTTAATCAAAACTAACTTTCGCGCAGAGCACCGTTCGGCAGCCGTCGAGGGAAATATTTCGATTCCCGTGACGGCGCGAGCGAAAAATTTCAGCGGTTATAAATAAAAATTCGCTCGGCACGCCTCGACAGGCAGCCAGATTAATTAAGCAGTTTGGTCGTAGGGAATACGACGCTTTGCCTCCAAGGGACGTTGAGTTTTGTGAACCTAAAGCTGGTAATCTTGCCTAGAAGGTCCAATAAATAAAATAAATTAAAAAATCCGTATAATACATTTTTTAATTCATAAAAATTCAAAATAAAATAACAAATTAATAAATAAATTAAATAAATAATATTTATAGTAATAATACATATATTTTATTATTTAATCTGCATTACATTTTCTAATTCATAAAAATTAAAAATAAACTAATAATAAAATATATAATGTTTATAATAAAACAAAATATCGAATTTTTAATCTGCTAATTTTAATTAAATTTTCAATTCTGCTTATTTAATTTTTATTGTATTAAGCACACAAATTATTTATCAACAGCAATTTAAATCTTTAATTTAAGTTTTAAATTGTATTTACAAACATTCGATATTTTACTTCCATTACATAATTATAATTTGTGCAAATGCATAAGAATATTTATTAATTAATTTAATTAATAAATAATCATTTATTAAATTAATAAATATATATATAAACACCAAATTGCTATTTGCATATGTATATAGACCCTAATTTTGTATCGCCTTGATTTCTCATTATTATTGAAATAAATTATTATGGTCCTTATCCCTATACCGATTCATTATGTAAATAAACTACACAACAATTAAAACTTTAACAACAACACCGATGTATGTATATCACTATGATACAATCAGCGGTAATAACAAAAAACAGATAATGCTTATTTTAAGTACGTGTAAATTTATTTATATTTATATCTACTAATAACACTAGTTTTTATAATTTTGTCATTTAAAAGAGTCTACAATAAAGATATTTCTATTTAAAACGGTTTTTCCAAAAAATTGTTAAACATTTTTAAACTCATTACAAAACAGCTTGTACAAATTGAAAAATTTGTCGAAATATTTCTGAACCTTACACGTTACTTCACTTTTAATAAGCTCCTTGGCGATCGATAACCTAAAGCTTTAGTTTCATTACTTTCCATATAAATTCGATTAATCGTCTCCACGCGATAGGTCGGGACTAATTTACGGTTTATTCTCTCTCACTATGTCGCTGAACTTTCCACAAAGTTTACAGTCAATAAAGGTAGGCTCCTTACCTCGACAGGATTAAGCATCGTCTGTGATCGTCTGCTTTTCGTTACTACCACCGATTGTATCATAACGATATACACACATTGGAGTTGTCGTTTAAAGTTTTAATTGTTGTGTAGTTCATTCATGATCGTGTAAAGATAAGGACAGTAATAATGTATTTCAATAACAATGAAGAATTAAGACGATGCAAAATCATGGTTTATATTATCTGAAGGAACGTTTTATTGTTTCGCATGATGCTATTTTCGAAAGGGTATAAAAGGATTCAATTATTAATTTTCACAAAATTTAATAATAAATATCTTTTTAATAATTTCGTTGCTGATTCAGGATGTATTTCAAGAATGTATTTCAACTATATTTTATTGATAAATACATCGATTACGTAACAGATGAAATATTTAAACGTTATCTGAATTAAATTTATCATTTAAAATAAAATATTTTCATGTATATAAGTATATCTACATGCCAACTATCACGTTAAGCTAGACTATTCTTCTAAATACGTTCAACTAAAATTATTTAGCACGTTAATTTTTATCGAATTTTATAAAAATAGCAACATTAAATCTTTTTTTAAATTTTTATTATACGTCTATAAATCATTGCATCAAATAGATAAGGTAACTTGAGTAAGATGGCCATAGTTTTTCAAAAATGCAAAAAACATTCTTTTATTTTTATTATTTTCTAATATGTGTTATTTTCTAATATTCTAATAAATGTGTTTAGTATATCCCTTTACTGAAGCTTAAAATAATAATAAATATCGAACTAAAGAGAAAACACTTAACAGAAATTTAATATCATCAAAATATTATATCGTAGGTATATATTGTTCATTTAATTTGACTTTTAAGGAAAGATGGCCCACAGCCAAGTAATACGGACACATATACACACGCGCGCGCACGCAACTATGATGAAAAGATAGACATAGTATTTATAAATAAATAATTAAAATGAAAATACAAATTATAGATCATATTACAATTTATGTACTTTTATTATGTATATAACGTTGATTATGGCAAAGTAACTGTAATTTATTCGATATTACTGCAGCTTTTAGTGAACATGTGCAAACTTTATAGGTATTCGAAAGTAAAAATATTATTACATAATATTTACAATATTGTTATTTCGAATATACCCACATAAATTATTATAAATTGAGAATGATTACAAAAATGCACTATTTAGCAATAAAAAGAAATTACAACCTATATGACTATCTTTTTCGCATGATACCCGAATATATTACCCTTATACATGTTTAAATCTGACATTAAAATAACAAAATCATCAATAATAAGATTTATCCATGTCGAAATTCTTTCTACTGACCCTTTCTACTTGAAATTTATGTTACGGTAGATATCCTGTACGAAAACTGCAAAATATTACAGTAAGTAAAAAGCACTTACTAGACAAGTAATGGGTGCAAGGACGACCCAACAGAGCCACCAATAACCATGAAGAAAACAGCCGAATTTAATTTTCATTTCGGCGAGATTAGCTAGAAATCTGTTACATCCATAGAACCAGGAAGCCACAATGAGTTCAGCGAAGCCGATCAATAGGACCGCCCAAGAGGCGGTATGCCAGTCCATCAGCTTGAACAGGTAGATACCACCGTCGAATACCATCGGAATCGCCAGGAGCCAGCAGGTAGCGCATATAGCCAGTACCACGAAACTCTCGTATTTTCGCAAATCCGGACGCCAGTCCAGTATGGCGGTGTTTATCGCCTGCACGCCTGCGAACTGTATCGTAAAAAGTAACGACTGCGCGGCCGCGCATTTTCCTTCTTCTTCAACTTCTCCTCGCGCGCATCGCCATTTCCTCTCTTCTTTTCCTACTTTCTGTTTCTATATCTCTCCTCTTTCTTATACCATTTACTCTTATTCTCGTAGCAATAAGTACGCGTTCTCAATCCGAAAGCGTCTAAATTTAGACGCGGAGTAAAAGAAATCGAACCGAGCCCGCTCTCTCAATCACCATTTACATCATAACAAATGTATCTCGCTCGATTGTATTCGCATATTCACGGGGCATATTTTACGGTCTCTCGCAGCTCGCTCGTGGCTGCGCTTTGGTATCATCGGCGAACCGCTGGAAAAACGGAAGAGGAGAGCGGGGCTGACGTCGCGAGAGGAGGGGAAGAAGGTGTGGATTTCACTCTGAGACGGCGAGCCATAATTCCTTCCGTGATATACGAGCCCCGAGGTGAAAAGATGGGAGTCTCGCGATGCAAAAGCAACGCGAAACGATCGCCGTCCGGCTACTCGCCGGGATGAGGTGCATCCCTCTCACGCCCGCGGCATCTTTTGACAAATACGCCGACCGTTTCTCAAGACTGAATGGCGCCTTCTTAGCACCAGGACGGATGTGAGAAATCTTCGCGAAATATAACCACGCCGATGAGCGATGGAAGCTATAGTACACAATGACCGTATCTCACGCGAGTTTGTTTTGTAATTTCGTAACTTTTTAACGGGCGCGATATAACTGCAAAGATCTATTTGCACAGGTGCATAAAGCATATGTGAGGAAAAACCGGTATATCACGATTCTAACTTCATGACGTATTAGGTCGTACTACACAAAATTGACAATTGATTGCGATTAGTAAAGTTAAAATTGATATTTATAACATCGCGTAAAAGCGTGAAAGTTTATATACGATCTTGCAATGTTTTAGAGTGTAATAGTAAAAGTCTCTTTCTCGAGATACAATACGACAAGCTTTTTTTATAATTGTTAGAACAGTGGAATAAAATACTAGCTATTACGCTTGTTATATCAAAAGTAATGTGCTCTAACATAAAATTATATTTATCTTTCTTTTTATACTTATGTTTATAAATTTTTATGTGTTAGTTAAAATAATAAAAAAGATAAAGATCCTTTACATCGCGAAAAATTCAAGCCGCATGATTACTGTTTATGTAGCACATATTATTTTGTTCCACTGTTTTGCCATTACACTATTATAAATATAGAGAGTCGCGCGAAGTGCAAGAAGGCGAAAGTCAGGCCATCTTATAAATATACAACTCGTTGGAACAAATGCAGTTAACACGGCGATGTTTCTCGTTATGCGAAAGAAAATTGAAATTCATATCTCTCACTTTCCTCTCCTTCTTCCTCACCTTCCTACTACCCCTATCTCGGCCGAGCTCATCGCATTAATAATTATTTTTTTTTCATCACCGTAAGTGACGAAGAGTGGAAGTGGTTTTTGCGTGAAAATGAAAATAAAATCTTTTATAGCTCCTTTAAATGTTCGTACGATAATATCTCTCACTCGCGTTTATTGTCGCTGCGGCGCGAAAGGAAATTCGTAAGATCAAAAATCATGCAATATGTATACGCGAGATACGACCGTGTTTTCTTGATATAAACTGTAAATAGCTCGCGTGCTTACCTGGCTACCGAGACCGAGTGTGAAGAGCATAACGAAAAACAGGATGGCCCAGAGATTCGACCACGGCATCTGCACCACCGCCTCTGGATAAGCGACAAAAGCCAACCCCTCTGCGCTCTGGACCACCTTGTCGATCGGCATACCCATTTTCTGGGCCAGAAATCCAAGTATCGAAAATATCACCAAGCCGGCGAAAACAGATGTGAATAGATTGGTGCAGGTGACGAAAACAGCGTCTCTGAGAATAGAAAGACAAAATTCAAATTACTGTACGTTCAACGAATACATATGATATGTTAATATAGATTAATTCTCTCAGATGAAAAAAAAATATAAATATGTGTCGCTTTAGGAAAAGCACGTTCATCTCTTTCTTAAAATAAGAGAATCAAATATTCCACCTAACCGTATCGAATTCTTTCTTGTTTTTCCCAATCTTCAATACAATCCCAAAGTATCCCTCATATCCTTCATTTTTTCTTATATCCTGTGTATATAGAGGATTTGTCTTGCTTGTCTTTTAGGTATAGGATACCACATACGTTATTCGAGAATATCACGAGGTATTATTATCTAAAAGAGGCAGGTAGAAAACTATTACGGTTACGACGTCATGTTTACAAATCGTTCTTATTAGTTAGATTATTATGCGCGCTTAATTATCTACAATGATTGTCTTTAGCTTCACAAATTCGTTATTATTATTATTATTATTATTATATCTTATAGTTGAGCCAGTCTCGGAATTACGTCAGCTGGTCGCGACGATACCCAGCCACCGCCCGTCACCGAAACGACGTCGTCGAGTTCCGAGTTAAAATAAAATATGCAACGATTGTAGTGTCGTAAAGAGACTGAAACGTCGCCGAACGATGAACCAAAAGATTAATAGGCACTTGAAGTGCTTAGTCAGTGTAGTTAATTAAATACACGTCTTATGATAAATTATTATTCGTGCGATCAAACGCGCGACGAATTTGTACATCCGTCCTATAGAATGGGCGTGTATAAAATCAGACATTTTGCTTTTTAAGGACTACTTCTTTCTTTCTGCTTCGCTATTAAGGTATCCTATGTTCGCAAACGACCTAGTCTCTTTTTTTTCTTCCTTTTATATCTGAGATGCACACGTTTCGTTTTAATATAATCGCACCTGTGGCAATTGTTGCTGAAGTTGCTGTAACTTGCGAGAGTCACCAGGGATCCACAGCCGATGCCAAGCGAGTAGAAGATTTGAGAGGCTGCGTCTGCCCACACATTTGCGCTTTCCAGTTTCGAAAAATCGGGATATATGTACCACAACATGCCATTACTGGCACCATCCAGGGTGACACCTACGATTATTTTCCTTAGTCATGATAGAGCTATCTGTTCTCACATTAATGTCGTGTGTAGTAATACGAATGATCTATCTTGGCAATTCTCCAAGCGAGAGACACAATTCAAATATATCAGATGTGACACAACCGTGATTAACTGGACATATCCGTTTTTTCATAAATTGCGCCTATCTGTTTGGCATAAAAATTTCTACTATACTCTAACTTTAATTGCATTTTGTCCTATTCTTAAAAGTAAATGGAGATATTTTACGTGATTAAAATAAGTGGCCATTTTATATAATATAATTCTCAATATTATAAATATAAACAATAATATTTGTAATTATTCAAATTGTAAAGAATCCTTATATTGTATTCGAACTGTAATACATTCATTGTAACACAAAAGAAATTTAATATTACACAATAATAATATTACTTTTAAATTTATTAAAGCTTAAAAATTATTATTATTAATCGATTTTATTCATGAAAATTTATACGTTGGCCGTGCGAGCATATGCGTATCTTTTAATATTTTAATGGATTAAAACTTAAATAAAAATAAAACATTGAGTTAAGTTGAAATAAAAATATATATATTTATATTTAGGGGAAAGCCTTATAGAAGGCCTTGCTTCTGCCTTCTTTCTGTTTCTTACCGCGTACTAGAAGAATTGTAAGAACGACGTAAGGGAAGAGAGCGGTGACATAGACAACTTTGCCGATAGTCTGGATACCGCGTACCAGGCATAAGAAGCACACTACCCAAGCCAGCGTGAGGCATCCGAATAGTTCCCATCGCATACCGCCGAAGTTTTCCCATGTGGCTCCGCGCAGACCAAGAACGTAGTCTCTGGACGCGATCGACAATTACATGCTTTGTAGGCGTGATCCTCAACAATTTTTGTCTCGATCCTCAACGCTGGACAGCGACGTAAAGGCTCGTTACCGATCCTCCCGACACGATGCAGCGCTGATAGCTATACTGTACCTGAAATACTCCTCGGATGACAGTACCCGCTGATAGAGATCTTCGAACGCTACGGCTTCGTTTTCCAAGGAAGATAAACAGTGAGTATCATTATTACTGGAGTAATTTAAACTGGAACAGACCGTGTCGATGGCCATGCAGGTCTTATTGTAAAATATAGAACTTGAATTAGTGGTCTTGCACTCTTCAGCTTGAAGGCTGCTGTAACAATCTATTGATATTAGCATTAAACACATAGCTCAAAAACAAATGATTGTGATAGAATAATTAACTCTTGCTTTATAATTTCTAACATTTTTTATAAGAATATCTTACAACTATTCAGCTATTTGATCAAAGTCCAAGTTGCGTAAAAAGTGATGTTAATTTATATTCCTTTATGTAAAAAAACCAATTAATTAATTGGTCCCTTAATCAATCAAAATTCTTTTTAATTAGATCTGTATTAATTGTTCTTTGTGCAATCTTAAATAATGTAAATAATCACAAAAGCTAATAAAAGTATCCAAGACCATCTCATGCTAGTAGACGTTTAGTCACGATAGCAATTAATTGCGAGCTCCTTAAAGTTAAAGTTTAGTTAAATTTTTGTTTGTTTAAATACGACGATAAGTTAAATGTGTAGTACATCGATTTATTTTTACTTACTGTTCGTGTTGAAATCATTGTCGCAGTACGCCCAAGCGAGTTTTGATGAAAAAGAAATAAAAGTGTAAAATAGTGTCCACGCGATTATTATCATGTAATATATCAGCACAAAGAAGATGACGACCAATGTGCAATAACCAAGGCCATGAAAAGCTGGTGTCATGCGGCTGAAAGCCTTTATAGGCCCCAGTCCAGTGTACTGACCCATACAAAGCTCTAAGAAGAATATAGGCAAACCCATCGTGATCAACATGAGAATGAAGGGTATCAAAAAAGCGCCTGTAACAATTAATTACGCAATCATAGCTTTTCACATCAATTTGAAGATGATTGTGTTTTCATAGTTATGTATAATAATATGCGCTAAAGTTAATATAAAATACTAAAATCAAATACAATAAGTATAATTATAATAATAGCTGTTGATATTCCATTAAACGAAGAAAATATAATTCTACTACTGAAAGTACTACAACTAATCGTTATACATATAAAAGTTGTTTTATAGTTTAACATTATTACGTGTTGAGAACTTATCTATTTTATTTCTTGATATAATTAATTGCTTCTTCTACTATTATCAATCAACTACTTGAAAATTCTTTTCCTACAAGAGCTTTAAGTATTAAAGCGATACGCAGCACTACTTTAAAAAATTTGATAACTTATATCGAAATTAATTTATTAAAAAGTATTCGTTCTAAATCACTTTTATAGCTTCAAAAAAATCTCTCCGGATCCTTATTTACGGCGACTATTTTTGAATCCCCGACGCGCAATCTTAAAGTTTACGTATCAGTTTCTTAAAGTTTGTATCTATAATTTTTCGACGCTATATAAGAACGAAGATACTATGCGCGTCGCAATATGATATACAGAGCGATCCAAGTTTTAACAAACTGTAGCTAAACTGTACCATCATGTTTTACAAGTAAAGGTAAGAAAGCACTTCGGATAAATATTATCTACAAAAACTTGTTCAAAATAGCTTCAATATAAGTTGATTAAAGAAGTAGAAATATTAAAATTTGTCTCCTTCTGATTCTTTATCATAGTTTTGTAATAAAGCACTTATAGACCTATATAACACTTTTATATAACATTTTCTTTTACTTATTTAACATGCCTGCACAATTTCATCGTGACCTGAAACAGTCTCTGTACGACATATAATACGACGGTTGCATCTGAAGCACGTATTTCCCATGTATACCATGGGACAGATACACACGTGGGCCACGGTTACAGGCGCGTACGTACCACCGCCATTGCGATATATGAAGAAAGGGAAACGCCAAACATTGCCGATGCCAACGGCATACCCAATGCAGGATAGAATAAATTCGATCTGGTTGGCCCAAGCGCCTCGCTTCAGATCGTCCTTGTGCTCCACGAAAACGCCGCCAACTCCGAGAGAAACCCTCTTCACCTGCCAATAACACACAAGGAGCATATTATATTTGCATCATATAAATTATCGCCAAATCGACGATGAAAAGATCTGACGTCACGCTGCGGACACAGAAGAGCTGAGCGACCGAGAAGAATTGAGAAAAGAAAAGCGGACCTCAACACCAAGTCGACCTTCAATATATTTGCATAAGATTAGACGCGAATAAGTTCAAATTTATATCTCAAGTTTGACACCGAAAATATTTAATTTAATCAATAAAGTGACCAAAAATAAGATTACATAATTATATAACGAGAAATTTTATTCATTTTTTAATAACTAATTTTAATTTTATTACTTTATTTATGAAAAATACAATGAAATAACGTTATAATGTGACAAGATTAAAATATTTTCCTATCTGCCTTGCAAAGCTTCCATATCTCGTTTTATTAATGTGAGAAAGATAAGCATTAATATTTTTTTTTGTGTCTATAAAAAATATCTACAAACGTTCATTTTAATCTCTCTTCTGATAAATATACAAAATTCTCAAAAATAATTTTAAAAAAGTACAAAAATAGTGTACGAGGAAATAGAGCTATTTATTTATATCCAAACTTAGTTTATTTAATTAAACTTAATTTATTTAATATGAAAGTTTTCGAAAAGATCAAGTTTAGATACACTTGCAAATTATTTATAACATTGAAAATAATTGTATTTTATCATATAGAAAATTAATATAGAAAAGTATTTATAGACAATTCGTGTCTTGGGAAGTATTTATCATCATTCCAGATGATAAGAAACGAGGTCAAGAGTCTGACCTGCTTTGCTCTTCTGAATTGCGAAATTGCTGCAATAATTAATTACAGCGTGTCGCTGATCAAGATATGTTTATATAAGCAAATGACTAACCTGGGACGTTTTCTTAGACTCTGCCATAGTAAATGTGATTCCTATTCCTGATGATTGATCCTCGGTCTGTCCTCAAGACCGCATTGACGACAACTCTGAACATCGACACGATTAGACTGCTATAATAATACAATAATGGCGACGAGATAATCCGAATTATCAAAGATAATTCGAATCCAAATGATTACATTGAAAGATAATTTCCGGATCTACTTAATCGGCCCTGATGCTCAACAAATACGTATTCGATTGCACCTTGATTGATTTGTGCAACGTGACGTGTTCAATGTTTATTTTATTACAAT
This sequence comes from Mycetomoellerius zeteki, assembly GCF_001594055.1. Classification (NCBI taxonomy): domain Eukaryota; kingdom Metazoa; phylum Arthropoda; class Insecta; order Hymenoptera; family Formicidae; genus Mycetomoellerius; species Mycetomoellerius zeteki. Next base: position 315,550 of record NW_017256436.1, read on the forward strand.
CTACGCTATGAGATATATGGATTGCAATAAAAACACAGAAAATCTATATTAAGATAAGACAATGATGTCGTCAGATTTGCAGATAACGAGGTGCATTTCTGAGAATGTCAATTCATTTCAAACTGAAAAAATGCGCACGTACAACATTCCTTTAATAACTGCTGTTTAGAGAAATCTTGTAAAATATTTATATTAGAAAAAAGAAATTTATTTTCTCAATTGTTTATAGAGTCAAAATTTTTGCCCATTTTCAATATGAAATATATATTAATATTTCAGAATTCTATATAACTCTCCTTGTTCTTATAAATTAAAAGGTTTTGAGAAAGCCCCCTTGAAATTATATAGTGTTATCAGATATAAGATCAACTTTAGTAAAAATATTCGAAGTAACAGAATTTCGTAGCAATGGCATTATCTAGAGATAAGACTGTAAGAAATCTGCAAGGAAATCTTTTTTTTTTAACTACACATTCGCTACTTTCTTCCACTATCTTGGCGCTTAGATATAGAATACTTACTGTACTATAAGAGCCGCACTTTTCTCAATTAAATAAAAGTAAATTCTTTTTTAATTCACAAAAAACCATACAATAAAAAATCATAATTAAATTGTAATTATTTTTTTCTGATCATTAAGCGGGCAAGTGAAAACGGTCCATATATTAAATTAAAAACATTTTTTTAATAAATTATTTTTCGCACATTCTGAGTCGTGTAAAATAATTTTTGGATGTTTAAATGCTTAATGTCTAGAAAAGAAATTAATCATGTAACCTTTTTGCGACCTAAACGGTTAAAAGCGGATGACTTAGAAGCAGAAAAAATTGGTTTTAAATTGGCTTTATTTGATTTATCATCTATGTTAATAAAACCTCTTGTCAAATAGAATAAAGCAATTCTTAGCAATGAATAGAGACAAAATGAAACTAGAATTGATCTTCTCACAAAACAATAACCGCTACCTACATAAACTCTGACTGGCTGAACAAAAGGATTGCCCAGTTATAAATAGAAAGGTATATAAATAGAAAAGCCTACATATTTTATTGCTACTATCGTGTACTTGTTTACAAGAAATACAGATCTCTTGGGACTTCGTATTTTTTAAGCTTAAGAATTTAGAAAACGAAGGCTATTCTTGTAATCTTAGTCATAGAGAAACTTCTTAGGCCTAGGGAACTTATTAAAACTGGTTTAGTCCCCTTCACTATCGCTATTACTACTACTATTATTTAATAACATTGTCTACTTGTAGACATCATTAATTTAAAATAGATACAGAAAAAGGAAAATAAATTATTACACACACATGAGGTGTGCGATTATGACGTCAAATAATATTGATACCTTTAAATATATATATATATATCTTATAAAATCATGATTTTATGAATATTTTTTCTTGGAAGGTATCAATTATTAAACAATTTTTAAATCTCTTAAAAAATACATGGATTATAATTTAATGATTTGATTTAAATACTATTTATAATTTTATTAAAATTATGAAAATTACAAAAGGCTGACTTTTTCAAATATAATTAAAATTCAGAAAGAGCTTATATTTGAAAAAAGCATTGGTCGAAATATAATTAGTCATATAAGAAAAAGAATTTTAAAAAAGATTATTCTAGTTTGAATGATAAGAGAGAGAAATATAATGACAGATACAGTAGTTTTGTTCTATGATTTCGCAATTACCTTCATTCTTATTTCTTTTAATTCTCTATTTCTACACCTACAGAATTTGAAAGAGAGATTTCTTTAACTTTTAAACTACGATGTAACAAACCTAATATATTTGTCTCCAGCTACTATTGATTTCTCAGCTTATACGTTGCGGACCGCGATAAAATTCAGAAATGAAAGGGAGCGACTGCGGAGAAAAAAAAGGGCGTGCCACTTTATCGTGGAAATGTCGACGGCGAGGAAAAAACTGTTTTATTCGAAAGGATCGGAAAAGAAATGATCTCCCTATCGCCCGATCGCGTATGCTGGAGCATCGTGATAAAGGGAAAACGATTCTCGAATGGGAAAAGCGAACAAATCTGCTCCCACGGAGTGCTGGGATAAAAGAGACGATTTGCAAACTTGCTCTTGGAGTGACACATACGGAGCCCCGATTCCGTTCGGAAGGCAAACGCAAGCACGAAGTTATCGTTTATAAAGATCCCACTCGACAGAGAGAGAGCCGCGACAAACTTTATGAATTATGGAACAATCCCACGTCGGAAAAATAATAGGCATCGTTTCGTTTTGATTCGATTATTTCGTCTCGTATGTCAGCTAAGCGTTTCTAATCTGGATCCTCTATTTCCGGAAAAGGTTCCAAACTCATATGCCATATCACATAAAAGGTTCATTGAGAGACCCCATTATTGTAACATAATATAACGTAACTTGCACTTTTACGAGACAAAAAACCCGGCTCGACCAGCAGGTTTGCAGGTCGACCAGCGAAATTCGAAAAGCGGAACCTTACGCGTGGATTGACTCGTTGTGACTTTTTATTTACAATGCAAATAGCCAAAAATGGAAAGTGACGTGGTGTAGCACATACGTACCACCGTTTCGTCGGGAAATTGCGCGTTATTTCGAAACAATTTCTCCAACTTCGATCAATTCGACAGTTTAGCTTTCGTCGCTTTATTGCATTTGCCCGGTGCGGATGGTACGCTAATGCAAACGTTTTTCTTTAAAGTCCTACCCCACCTGTCCGCATTTGCTCCATCCCTCACTCTTATCCCATCCACCCCCGCCCGGCGAACTATGTTGAGCAGATGCGCGATCGATGTTACCAATGGGCCGACCACTAAATCGTAGCGTGTGTACCCCGATTGCTCGAAGTCACGACACTAACACTACAGATGAAATTAACAGAAGCGACCGCGCCGAAAAGGGCAAACTTGCTAAGCTCAGGGTCAATATAGTCATTCTCTCTCGTAGAATGTGCGCGCACGTGTATCATTTCAAGCTTCGAGATTTCAGCATTCTGGACTCGTCTGATTATTCCACAAACAAAATGAATTCTACATACATTCTTTCTGGTTTACGGTTACTCCTTCTTTTCCTTCACTCTGAATTTTATTCCTAAATGGAACACAGTACCAGGAGTTTATACCTCCTATCTTCTCCTCATTTACGATATGCTTGGTACGTTGCTACCGGGTCGTTTCACAACAGACGAGCTTATTATTCAGATTATGTACATATAGGATTACGATTACAGAAACCCTAAAAGAATTCTAAATGATTAAAGAAATAAAAGAAGATTTATAGACCTCGAAGAAGATAAGAAGGCAGTAAAAGGAGGTGCAAAAACTATACGATGATGGAAAAGGCACTTGACGGAGAGGGATAAAGACAGAAATTAGAGGAGGCCAAGGCCCAAATTAAATTATAGTACCATAAAAGAAAATATGATTAGAGATAGTAATCTGTTTCTTTCAACCCCCTTCCCCGTATCTTTTTTTCTATCTTGCTAGTATACAACATTTATCATTAGCGAGCAAGCTGAGCGTTTTACGGCGATTCAATTTGCCTTCCGCGCTTTATTTTCTTTACTCCGCGAGACGTATCTTTAAAGTAATGACGTAATCGTAAATCCGTGATGCGTCGGTCGTCGCGTTCAGTCTAGTTGTGTGCATGCAGCTACATGGAAATAGACCATCAAAAGCCAAAAACACAGGTGGACGGAGAGTCGGGCACTTCCGGTGGTCGTTAGTAGCGCCGATAAAAGCATCGAGAAGATAGTATCGCTCGCACACGTTCTGGAGGAAGTAATGATCAAGTCACTTTCCGATAGTTCGGCGATAGCGCGATTCTCCCTTAACAGCTAAAATGCGGCGATCAATAATTAAAGAAACACTGATGGCATTGATGTGATATCGTGTGTCGTTCCACCAGCAGATTGAGAATATATCGTGTATCCGGCATATCTGACGTATATCCAGGACACATCCGGAGAATCGTAAGGCACTAGAACGGGAAAAGTTCGTGAAAAAAGTAAATAATAAAAGTGTTGGTGATTTTCTACTCCGAACAGGAGTTTTCAAACGTTGTTGTTGCGAGCATGAGATCGTTACGGTGTAACGATCTCAACATCGGAAATTTCGCGATATAACTATCTGACACCGATAAGTCGTTATTTTTTATAAATTTTGTTATCATACTTTTCTAACTCGTGTAACGAGTTTACAAAAAAAAGGAAGTTGTACACGTTTAATTTTTGATCCATATCAATCAGGCAATATCGTTGACGTCATGTCGTTCGAATCTTCTTACAGTGTCGTTGCAACGAATACGATTATGGCGAGACCGGCAAGTCTGGAAAATGGCATTCTCGATAAATACGAAATCATGCGCAAGCCGAAACATACATACTCTTCCAATACTTACCCTTCGCGTGGTCACTGGTCGTTCAGTTGTGAAAACTTAATTCGCCGATTTACTTCACCGTGTTATTTCTCGGTCTATCGGCCGACGTTCGAGTTTATTGGGTAGTTTGTTTGAGTCAATCTTTTACGTGTAAAAATAGAATTTCGCAATATATTCCATAAACGTTTGATATATTTAAAGTAACTAGACCCTACATATATTATCTAAGCTTTGTGATTTTTTTCTAATTTTTTGCTGAGTCCAAAATTGAAAACTGTTAGATTCAAAAGAGGAAACATTTCTGAATATTCCACTGTTCCGAATAACTTTTACTAACTTATTTTTTCGAGATTCTTTCTTGTTGTGGCATTTTGATTTACAAATTTTGGAACATTCCAAGTATAACATATTACGAAAATTATGGGACAATTCTTCCATTTGTTTTATACACTCAGAGAAAGATTTTTTCAATTCAAAGAAATGTTTTTTTGCTATACGGTTAAAGAAAAAATTTCTTTGATTTAAACGTAATTTCTTTGATTAAACATAATTTCTTTAAATCAAATAAATATTTTTATTTGAATTAAAAAAAATAATGTTTAATCAAAGAAATTACGTTTAAATCAAAGAAATTTTTTCTTTAACCGTATAGCAAAAAAACATTTCTTTGAATTGAAGAAACCTTTCTCTGGGTGTAGTGATAGCCAAAATTTTGTTATGCTACTAACAGTCGACATACAGGATATATAATATATGAAGTTTGTTTTCTGTTTCTACACTGGTTGTACAAAAAGTGTACACTAAAGCGTTTTCTGTCCCCAAAATGGCATTAGTGACGCTGTTTTTTATTCCAGTGCAACAGAACTCAGTGCACGAGTTCACTGTACTGGCTGCACTAGGTCTGAAATCAGTAGGCCTGTTATTTTTAGCTGAACTTTTTTACGGTTCATCTTTTCTTTTTTTCTTTCCAGCATAGAGAGAAAAGGAAAAAAGATGAGCCGTGCAAGAACTTTAACAGCCTTAGTGTAAGTAGCAGTACAAGTACTAGTTCAGCCGTAGAAAACAGATCTTGTACAAATAATGCGAGAGTTTATGAGTAATAAAACGATAAAAAAATATAAATGATAATAAGCCTACATGCAAAAATATTTTGTATAACATTATCTTTATTATAATTAAGAATTTTTTTAATAGTGGAATTGCATTAATACTTTTATTTTCATCACACGAATCTAATACTTCCATGTAAACAATATAAGATGCCACTTTTATCTTGCACTAGAATGTTTTTTATTCCTTGCCTGCACGCTTACACTCGTCAGTTCTGGATTGCACTAGTTCAGTCTAGTTCAATTCTAGTGCAATCCTCGTGCAGGAACAGAAAACAAACCTACGATTATCTATATAAATTATCTACGATAAAAGTGGTAAGAATTACGGAGAAAGAAAAAAAATATCTCATATTTACTGTTTTAAAAAATATCTCGTACATCAAAAATGTAGACGTAATAAAATGATTGAACGAAGAATGCGCGTGTTTGAAGAGGCATAATTAAATATAAGAACGAGATAATAGATTTAATTGTTTATTTTATATCACGCTAATTCCAACGATTCCACATCGAGTGTAAATGGTATAATTTATGGTGCCTGTCTATTGTTGGATGACATGCATGCTTAAATCAATAATGTATTAACAATTAGTGTCTTCCTTTTATTGTCTAAACCCCATATGGATGATATGTCATCCGGTTATTTGTTAATTTATTGGACCTTGATTAACTTTGACGGAAATTTATCAAAAAGAGAGTGATTTTTCTGTTCACAATAGAATATACTATTTGTATACACATTTATCATATTCACATATCTCGCGGCACACATACGCTTTTATTTAATCCTTAGTATATACGATTGGGTCACCTGTGATCTGCGTATTTCCTTTCTTTGAAATACTAGAAACTAAATAATCAATTCCTATCTCTTTTCCTTTTATTTAATACATTACTTTACAAATGTTTTCTTAAGATGTTAAGTATATATGTATATTATATATATGTAGAATTACTTAATAATTTTTGAATAGTATTTATAAAAGTGATGAAAATTAATCCGGGACATGAATGACCCATCGTATATAATAAAGGATCAAAATTATCATGTGTATTAAATTAATCTTATTAATATATTTTATTAAGATATTATATTTATTATACATTAAAATTATCTGAACAATTTTATGTGTAATTTTATTTATCAATATACCTTTGTTTTTGCCAATATTACCTTTGTTTTTACATCTCTGAAAATGCAAATACGTGAGTGCAGTTGCACAAAAACATAAAACTTATTAGCAAAAAGTTCAATAATAAATACGCGAATATAACACATATGTATACGATATTCTCTGCTAAATAGCGCTTGTTGTTGATCTCCGTTGAAACTATTTGGTTCCCGGTTCAGTTACATGTACACTTGTATATACACATGTAGCTTAAGATTGCGTCTTTCTATCCTTGATGCTAACGGATTAAAACATGCGTCGTGAAATGTGAGCGCAGTACTCACAGTGCGAACAATATGTGATGTATATCTCTTGCTACGTTGTTAGATGCACTTGGATCCCGTATATTTACCGATTACCCGCATGTTCCATTTATATTAATGTTTTTCCATAAAATGGAAATTTTTTTATTTACAATACTGGTTTTTGCAAATTTTGCAATATTCACGATAAAAACAATGATGCAGTTTCTTGGATTAATCTAGTCTTATCAATAAAAAAATTACATTATTAATTTAATAATTTTTAAACCTTATTAAATATTGATATCATACTGTCATAAAACAATATATGTATTATTAATCCTAAAACAATAAGTTTGTTTATCATAGGAACGATATCATAGGAATGACATTTAAGCTTGATTTTTTTTTTTGTAAAAATAGAAATATTAACTTTAGAAAATATCTCCACGCTGATACAGTTAAACAATATAATATTTTCTTCTTTTTCCATTACATGTTAAGGTTAATCGTTTGAGAAGAAGCGCGATCGCACTTCTGCTGTTTTATGTTCAAAATTTCCAGTAATAATATGCTTGTTTTTGTTTTTATTGTAACTATTAATCAGGCTTCACTAAATCAAAGTATTTTGTTTTCTTTTTAAAAAAAAATAAATTAAAAAATTGCAAATGCAATAAAAAAATCTTAATTTTCCTTATTTATGTATGTATATATATATATATTAATTAAAAATCTAAAATATAAAATTGAATAAGAAGACAAAAGAAAGTATCACAACAACGCTTGTGTGTTTGTATATGTGTGTATAACAGCATTTCACAAAATAAAAAATTCAATCACGTTACTAGTATTTTTCGCATGCATTTTTACGATAGTCTTCAGCAGTTGTATAAAATAATAATATAAAAAATTGAACATTTAAAATAAATATTACTCATTGTCAGTAAAATAAAAAATTACAATACAAAAATCTATAACAGACTGAGAATAAATTCAATTAAATAAGAGAAATCCTATTTTTCGCGGTCGAAGCAGATCTTAGTGTTTAAATATTTCTGTGTGAATTTATTTCTGTGGTCGAATGGTGAAGACGCCCGCACGGAATACGGAAGATCAAGGTTTAAAACTTGGTTGAAGCGATATTTTTCGCAATAAATTATTTGTAGGTTCAAGATTGTCATTGTATATCAGATTATTAATATTCTTATAAAGATGTATATTAACAAAAATTATTAAATTACTTGTTAATTTAAAATGTGATATTACTATTCTTCTGCTCATGATTGCGTTTCAAGAAAAAGATTTCGATGTGCAATTTGCAGAATCAGGTATGTATATAAATTTACATAGAAATATTTAAATATTAAAATCTGATTTAACCGAAAAATAAAATTTCTCTTATTTAATTGAACAAAAATTTGTATTACATATAAAAAAAAATAAAAAAGTATATCGTTTAATAACTTTTGTAGTAAATGCGCTATAAAACTATAATACACATACAAAAAGTAATACACATTTAAAAATTTTATGACAATTACTTTATCGTTTATGTAAATTTATAAATGCCAGAGTTATATAATAATAATAAATAACAATAAAGAAGAAAATTCATTTATGGAATTTGAAGATTTCAGCTGCGGTACTTTGATCTGGATTACCTGGTTAATACTTGTGACAAATGCATTTTCTCTTCGTATTTTCTTTTCCTTGGGGATTTTCGAAGATAAAATACCTACGGATACCTGAGAATTTCTTTTTATTATGTCAAGAAAATATAAAAGCTTCAAACCTAGATATTCAAACCTATGCATTCAGGTAAGATTTCAAAAAACGATAATTATACCTGGCAAAAAATATAAGTCATCAATCATTTCTTTATCGGTCTGCGAAGAAAAATATTAAATCAAGGTCTTTCAAAACTTAATTACTTTACTAGGAAATTCATATTTTATAACAAAATGTATAATGAAAGACATAAAAATTCTTCTTAAAATATTCATTTTCCGTTGACTCTTAGACTTAGTATTTTTATTTGCTAGAAAACGGACAACTGATTTATGAAGTGAGTATGGCTATGGTAACAAAAAAACGAGGGGTGTGCATTCTTGCCTACCCTCTTCCATCTAAGGAATCTGGCAGCGGCGACACGTGAAAGGCCATAAAGTTTTAAAGCTATAAAACGCGAAACAAAGCACAAAAGGAAAAAAGATTCTATTGCTATCTCTAACAGTTTTCAAAATAATAAACGGCTTGTAAAACTTTTTAATTTTCTACTGTGTGTGCACGTATTAATAAAACACTATAAACTTTGCAACATTTATTATAAGCCATATATAACGTCATAACAATTGTGTAACAGTTATATACTAACTATAAATTGTACATCGTAGTTTTATACCAAAAGTCGCTTTGATCTTTCAAGCGATATACAGCCAGACATTCATTTGAGAGAACTTAATATTGCAGTTCCTGGAATAATTAAGGATTGAAACTTTTTAAATGTTCGACGCATTCCAAAGATAGCGATAACAGAATCTAATCTATGAACTAAATTACATTGAAAGACTGATTAGATAACGTGATTGTAGCATAATTACTTATTTGCTCAAATAATGAGCAAATATGTAATTATGCTACAATCATGTTAACACAAGATATAGGATATTCTAGTAACGTAGGACAATTAAATATCTTTAGATTACAGCAATTCTTTCATTAATTACATATGTGACTAATTTAATCTATCGGCATATTATAGATACCTATTTATAAATAATGAACGAAGCACGTGCTACGAAATAAAGCCAACAATCAATGTGATTATGCTTAATTAATTAACATAAAGTGCTGAAATTTGTAAAATTTATCTTCAAGAAAAATACGTCAGAAAAAAATCTGTACGAATTTGTAACAAAATAAATATGTATAATAAATATCTATATATATGAATTTACACATTTAATCTCTGTTACAATCCTTATAATGCCATCTCGTGATTATTTCAGCAACGTTTATGCACACAATATAATTCAAGTAAATCTAAATAAATAATAGTCATTCGAATAATTTCGAAATTGCAAAATTACAAGCCTCATATAATTTTCAACAATTAATTGATTTCATTTTCTCTATATGCTTTAATAAACGCAGGCAAATGTTCGTACTTTGCCGTAGGCGACATCTAACTTTAGGAATTGTTGTTCAAATAGCTTGCTTTTGAAACTTACAGTTTGCCAGCGGCACCCTGTGGACTACCGCTGCAGTTAGAAACGAAAGTCGGTAGACATGCAGGTAATACTCCACAGAATTTCTTCGCGTATAATATATATTCCTTTCAGCATTTGTTTAATACTTGTAAAATTAACCATGTAATCATCTTTAATGAACTCGTATTATATACAATAAAAAAAAACGATCCTTGGAAAACTATGAATCTATATATAAATTTTTAATTATTTCTTACATATTATTCGTAAATATTGATAATTATTATCAATATATAATATATATTAGGGGGGTATATATTAATAGTACTGTAACATGTCACATTATTTTTCCTAAGTTATTTAAATTATTTAAAATAACCAACCTTATAATTAGTATAATCTTCGTATAATCCTAAACTTTTTAGTTAAAGAATTTGAAGTATATATTTTTGTAATAATTTTAACATTTTAATTATTATATTTTATATTTTTTTATATATATATTTATTTAATTATTATATTTTATGTATTTATTATTAACTTTAATATTTTAATTATTTGTGACATGTTTGTAAATAATCGCGGTATGCTTTTGCATTTGCAATAAACAGTGATAAAGTTTTCCATTACATTCGCAATATGTATTAATATTCAAGTCATAAGACATAAGTCAGTGAATGTAAAAAATTAAGAGATTTTATTACCGCCTATAAAGTATATAACTTTATTAAAAATTATTATTTTTATATATATATTATTCTCATGCATTTCTTAATCATAAAAGAACTTCGTGCTTTTTTTTTAATGTTTCCCATTCAAATTCTTTTTTTTTATTTAGAAATTCAACAATATCATTCATTTACGGAAGTAACCATTCAGTGGTCGTGATTAGACAATTTTATTCATCCGTTCAAAATGGGCAGCCGGGATTCATTCTTTTCAGTAAAAATTTAGGAATGGCCATCAGTGGGACATTACTTGTGACCAATCAGAAAAGTTTACCAGTCGATGTGGGTCTCACTCGTCTCACTCATTTCAATGAAACGTGAATGCTATTGGAACTCAGATTCGAAAACCTACCCCATCTTCGCGGGAAAAATCTTCGCTCCAAGCTGCTCCAAGCTGCGTGCGCACACAACAATACAAGAGTATAATATTGTGTGAGTGACCATCGAATACGAAATGCGCTAGCAGACTCCAGAAATCCAGATCAGACTCGTGAGAGTTGTGCGTGGTACGGACGTCGGTCACAGTAGTGTGCATCGTGCAGTAGTACCGTACTATACGTGCGCCGAGGTGTACGCTTGTGGTGTGAACGAAGTTCGTGTAGTAGTAGAGAGACTCCGACTCGAGACTAGTCGTCGCGAACGTGGTAGTCACGTGTACGCGTGTTCCCGTTGGAACTACCGATCGAAATTCGCTCGTCGTATCAAGCAGCAGTATTTTCCGCGGACATCAGTGTCGGCTCGTGCTGCGTTGCGGTGTATTAAGCGAACGTGGTGTTATTCGAGCGTCGAGTTCCTGCTAAATACCGCTGAGATAACCGTGACTCCTTCGCTCGACGAGGTTCGTAGGGCTTGCTACTGACACGCGTTGCCGCGTGGTGTTAACTTATCAATCGGAACGACGTAGGAAAGCATCGAAATCCGGCACGAAATCACGTTCCAAGCATAATCCGACGTAATCACATCGAACAGCATTCTCGCGGAACGTCAGCCGCTGGTCTCCGGAGGCGTGGTGGTCTGACGCGGCGTGGGCAAGCATGGCTAGCCGGCTCCTCTGTCTCCCTCTCTCTCTTTCTCTCTCTCTTTCTCTCCGGTCTCTCCTCCTTTCACTCATTCCGCGAATACATAGACACGTTCGCGCCTACTACGGGCGCGTGTACGCGTGCGTATACGACGCGTCTCTCTTTCTCTCCGCCGTGCAGACGTAAAGAGAGACGCTCTCCTTCCAATTTCCATGTGCAGACTTCAAGAAGGTATCTTCGGAGCAGCCACGCGTTCCCTCCGTCCATCCGGAATATTATCGGAGACGTTGAATTCTCGACAGTCGCGTCGTGCAAGTTCGCCACAGTGTGTGTCATCATTGCGAATTTATTTTCTGTTTTGACGATAGAATAACGGTATCGCGGTCGATCGGCGATCTCTGCCGCCACAGCTGGTTCGATCCGTGCCACGGCACAGTGGTTCGTCGGCGCGGCGAACTGACCGCAACGTGGACGCGATTCACGTTGCAAAATCCACGCCACCCTCGGGTAATCCCGTGTGCCCGTACATGATCGTCTATCGTTCGCATAAAGCCACGTAAAGCGCGTTTCAAGTCGAATGTCAAGTCCCTGAGCCGCACACGTGCGTTCCCGTCACACTCCCTTACCCCTCGGTATAACATAACCTAGAATAAAGCCGCGTGGCTTAGCGTGCCAATTGCGTTCGAAGTTGCTCGCGTCAGCCGCTTGCTCAGTTAGTATTTTTCAGTGTATCGTTTGTACCGCAGGTAACGTGAAGTGACAAGTGCCAAGCAACGATTTGAACGATGGAAGCTGGAAATTTTGCAATAGAAACTGGAAATCGTACGATTGGAAATGAATACGATACATTTCCCAAGGAATTATTTCCCGATTACCCATACTTAGCTGAGGACGAGGTAAATTTCTTATATATTTACATACTTGAACAACGCGCTTATGAATGTCCAGTGATAACGTCAAGAAAAAAAAATGATTTCGTCTATCATAATAATTTTGATCTTACTCAAGAAATGGAGCTAGTTTCTTGTTCTAAATACCGTCTGTGGCGGAACAATCTTGCAAAAAAAGCTATAACGTTATTCGTAACAGGAGTCTTTCTTGAAAAGAATTATTATATTTTTGAAAGTAATTGTTAATTTTTTTTAATTACTATATGTTTGAAAATAACTGCTACGTTTTTTATAATTACTATGTTTTTGAAAAAAAATTGTTACATTTTGCAAAAAAGCTGTTATAATGTTATTTATAATAAATTTTTTTAGTCTTCTTTGAAAATAATTACTATATTTTTAAAAATAATTATTACATTTTAAAATAATTTTCAGATAATTTTTTAAATCATTTAAAAAAATTTTTTTTTTTTCCGGAAAATAGGAAATTTGTTTCCATATTCATTTATTACTACACTTTAATTTTAATGGACATTCATTTATTTTAGCATAATGTTTTTGCATATAATTTTGTTGCATGTCGGGGGGGAAACAATAAATTATTTATTTATATATTTTAACTGTTAAGATTTTAACAAATCTTAACATTTATTCAATATAATCTTGATAAAACATATTCTTTGTTGATTAATATCCATTGCTACCAATGTAGATTAACTTTAATCTTAATTTAATTTACTGTTTATCTTTTTCTTAGAATTAGAAAAAGATAAAAAGTAAGTCGAAATTAAAATTCATTTTACATTGAAAGAAGCGGACTAAATAAAGTATCATTTATTGACGATTATTTTAGCATTTTCATTAATACTTTATGTATAGTTAGGTATATATTCTTCTTTTTAACTTCTGGTTAAACTTTTAAACTTTCCTAAACATTGAGATAAGATCGGAAATAAACTTAATAATGACAATTAAGAAACTTTTGTTCGAAATTTGCGAAAGTTGCGTTGCATTGCCTACTTTATTTAACACGAGGACTACATATTCAATCACTTTTCTTTTTTTTTTTAACACTCTAACATGTTTTGAAATTTTCTAATTTGAAATGAGAAAAGAATCTCTGTTAAATAATATTATGATAAAAATATTTTTTCATCATTTTTAAATTTTTATACTCGCTAAGAGTTTGAATAATTTTTAAAAACACTGTTTTATATATCAACACTTATTAAGATAAAAAAAATACAATATTCTATTGATAAAATAAAAATTATCTTAATTATATACTTTGCCCGTAATTTCTTTGATTGCTTATTTAAAATTATTTATAACATTTTAAATTATTTATAAAAAGAAATGTTATTTCTTTAGGTCTGTGTGTTAAATAATCACTATCGGGATGAATTCAATGAAGTATATAAGATCATTCAGGTTTCTTCTTATCTAAATAGTATCTAGATATAATTAAAAACATACTTTTAAAGATTTCAGTAATAATGAAGGTTCTCGGTGAAAGTTATTAAAATCTAGAACATAAAAGGAAAAACGTTTGGAAAGCAATTGTGAGATACCTAAATAAAGTTCTTATTTTATTTGACAATAAATATCATGAAAAATTGTAAAGTTTACAAAAGCATAAAATGAAAAAGAATGCGTAAACATAGATAAAATTTCTAGGTGTCCATTCTTTTTTATTCATTTGTAGATTCTTTTGTAAAACTTCACTTCATTAACCTTAATTCATGTGCTAAACATTAAAACTTTTAAAAATGATTTCTATTATGTGAGTACTATTTTTGCTATTCATTCAATAATAATTTTCTGAAATATTTTTTAAGAAGTTATATACATCTGAAAGGTCAAAAAATATATTAATATTTGTAAACTTCTTCTAAAAAATATAATATTAAAATTGTATTTAAGTAAGATTTAAGATGCCTGTGGCATTAAATTGAAGATTTAATTTAATTTGGAAGGAATACATTATTATTTCAGTTTGATGCAAAACCAAAAGTATAAAATTGGCGCGCAATCTAATATCTGAGAGACAAAAATTATTTAAATATACATGTTTTATTCCAATATCTTACTTTGAAGTTTGAATGGCGTTTCTCGTACTTATTGTTAGTTGATTCGTATAAGCGATCCTTGTTGTTGTGTATTCTAATTTTAATATTGTGTTTAAGTAAATCTTGATAAAAAAAAGTACGTATATACTTTTAAATAGACAATAACGTAAAATTTATTTTTAAAATGTGAATAAAAGATTGGTAGGTTGCAAGGTATAGGCTTATCTATGTAATATTTTTTATATAGATTATGTTTTTAAGAACGCGCGCGTTTTGCTGCAAATTATATTGACTGACCATGTGTTTAAAAAAGAAGCGTTTGCAAAATTTTCCTTTCTTTTACAATAGAAATGCTCAATTTCCATTGTCACTCTGTACCCTCTGTACACAATGTCGGTTATATTCAAAACTTTGGAAAATCCACCGTAATGGTCAAAGAGACAAAAAAACACAAAGGTCTTATACCTGCGTGTCAATTCTGAATTCTAACCACTTAGGCTCGATTGCACCAATATTACTTTAACTTTAAGCGAGATTCAAAACTCTCTTCCTTTCTGGCTCTCTCTCTCTCTCTCTCTCTCTCTCTCTCTCTCTCTCTCTCAGCTTTAAAAAAAGAAAGGGAAATTTTAAGCTTCACTTAAAAAAAAAAAGTAACGTTGGTGCAATCGGATCTTAGTAACTTATTTTGTTATTTTTGAGAAATTTAAAACGAGAGTTTCTAAACTAATTATAATTTGAATAAAAATATGTTAAATCGATTATATGTTTAAAGCAAACCGTTTTACTTTTTAATAGCGTAAAATAAATTTCGTCTAATGTAAAACTCTTAAAAACTGTCTAAAGAGAATTTCGATTCTTATTAGTAAATTAAAATCATGTGACATAATTCTCTGAATTAAAACTATGCTGAGATATAATAGAAATACGAAATTATTTTTGTGTCTCAACTTAATTTAATTCATGGAATTGTGTACTATCAACTATATATATATCGCAATATAATTTTAAATTCTTAAAAAGAAATTTAATTCTTTCAAAGTGTCCATCCTTAAATGTCCTTGAATCCTGGAATTTAATGTATCCCAGAAAACCCTTACTTTTCCATGTCGATTAATTTTCATTACTTAATTAATTTTTATTGTGATTCGCACAATATTATATGTGTTTTGAATTCAAATCAGGATTCTATATAACACATTTTAAAATGAAAACAAATTTGGACCAATATTATTTACTGTCTCATAAATAATATCAAACAAACATTCAACACAAACTATAATTTAATAAAAAAATTTGGATTTATTATCTACTGTTATAAAATAGAATATAATAGAGAAATTATCGTTTGTGATGAATGTTCATTTGATATTATTTATAAAACAATATAAATAATATTCTAAATTTGTTAGAGTTTTAATTCATTTATATAGAATCTTGGCTTGAATACAAACCATATAATATTGCGCGAACCGATGAAAATTAATCGATGAATAAATCTTGTAAAAATTATAGGATTTTTCCTGAAATTATTCTTGAATTGAGTAGCCAGATTTTGCTGGACACCTTGATTTCGAATTTTCGTTTGCATACTTCTGGTAAAAAAGTTACTGAAAAAACAATTTTGAAGTGGGTAATTTCACATTAGTCTGCCAACCACGAACAAATTAAATTTATTTAGTTTCAATCGCTATATTATCGTTTGCATATTTCGAAACAAGTTGATTTTTCGTTTGCACATTTTTAGTCAAAAAGTTATTAACAATTAAATATATATATACTATATATATATATATACATTATACATATATGATGAAAAGGAAAATAAATCGTTGTGAAAGATGTGAAAGATTGTAATGTCAAATAATAACAAAATCTTTTTCCAGTAAAATCATATTTTTTATTTTTAGATTCGTTTTTCTTTGAAAGTACCGGTCTTTAGTTTCTTAAATCTCTTTAGGAATGAATGGACTATGATTTAATTTAAAAAAATTTTATAATAAAAATTATAATTGTTTTATCAAAAATGCAAAAACATTTACTTCTTAAAACTATAATTAAACATAAAGATGTATTTACAAAAATGTCAATTGATATACAGCTAAATATATGAGAAAAAAAATTAAAAAATTTATTAATATTTATTATGCAAATAAATATTTATTAATGAAAATATTAATTAATATTTTTAATTAATAAAAAAATATGATTATTTCTTTATTAATAAACATTTATTTGCATTATAAAAAATTTCAGAGTTCACGGCTGATGGATATGGTTGAGAATATTTCAGCAGAAAATTTTAACGCAGTGTACAATTCCATTTGTAATATTGGAGAAAAGTAAGTATACCATTTTTATTCAAGATATATATATATATATGATAATTGTGATAAATGTACAACATGTAAATACATTTAATTATTTTTTTTTAGTAGCGAAGCAACTAGGCTTGTTGAAGATCTGTTTGCAAACTCGCTACAGGTTGGAAGTTTTTCTTTGTAATTAATGAATACTGTATATGAATTCTATTGTTTAAGAATTATACAATATAATAATAAAATGCTTTTCTCCAATCTGCAGTCATTATCATCTTATGAGGACTACATAACGACACCTACCAAGAACATATATATATATGAAGATATGATTGAAATAAATAAAAAGCCTTGTGAAATAATATTAAAGGAAGAAAAACAAGAAACTGGTTTGTAATCAATGATTGTTAAATTTTTTTTGTCAACTTTTGTCAATTTTGATAAAACATAAAACGTTTCTCTTTAATATTTTAAAAGGAGCTACATCTGAAATATTTGATAATACCGTAAAAACGGAAGTAAAGATTGAAGAAGACAATTTTACTGAACAAGAAATAAAGGACGAAATATTTCAGTTTCCAACAAATAACACTCTGCCTGTATTGTCTTATGTAAAAAATAAAAATAAAGCAAATACCAAGACAAAAAATCAAAATGCAAAAGGGAAAAAGAAAACGAAAGAAGATATAATAGCAATTAAAAATACAATAACAATTAAAAAAGTTAAGGCAGAGGAGCAAGAAGATTGTGTAGATGTTGAAACGATACCACGAGATGAAATACCAAGTAATTAAATCATTTTAGATTCATATCAAACTATTAAGTAAACATTAATATTATAACATTTTACTAAGATTTATTTTTTATTAGTACTGGAAGCACACGATGCAAAGAGTTTGTTGGAAAAATTCGAGGCTTGCGAGAATCCAAGTCCATGCAATAAATCGATCGTTAAAAATGATCATACATATGACATGAGATCAAACAAAACATGTCAAGTGACTCAAGAGTGCAGGGCTAACATATCGGAGAAATCCGTTTCTCAAGCTTCCAATCAACAGACCTCAATCTTACCTAAAAAAATAATCAATAAAACAAAGGTTATTTTTTAATAAATATTATTTTAATAAATATTTTAATATTTAAGTGGGTTAGTATAATTATGACCTAATTATGATTATTTTGTTGAATTTTAGCTATCAGAACGTAGAAAAACTAGTCCGAAAACTGCTACGCTAAATGTACAAAGTAGTAAACGTAAGAGTACACGAATGCAAGACGGAGCTTCCTGTAACAAGATTTTGAAGATAGACTCTACAGTAAGTAGAATCCTTTCCTTATTGTGACATGATTTGAATATGTATGTGCGCGCATCTATTTTTCACATATCGACTATTATTGCAAAATGTTTGATGTAAAATAATCCACCATTAATTATAACACTTTTTAGATATTGAATGATGCTAAGAGTAGAACTATTAGTAGAACTTTGGTACAGTTGGATCACGATTATTGCAATAATGACAACTTTCGTACCAAGAGCTTTCGTACCAATAGCAACAGTAAGTACGATGGATATAAGTGTAATGAAAATAAAAAAACTATCCTAATTAATGACATCGCTCGATTTTTTATTATCTGGTCAACTTGTGATTAAGCTTAATCTTATATTTCACCCAATAAGCTTCATCTATGATCCTATCACAGATGAAGCCCATTGGATAAAACATTAGATTAAGCCTAACCACAAGTTAACCAAGTAATGAAAAACTGGACCTAAAATATACTTATGTATACTAGAAACTACAAAACATACATCTGCATTAAAATCGAGCCAAAATGAGAATTGGAACCAACACGAAAGACATAATACTGACAGTTCAAATGAACAATATCATTTGGAATTGGCTAATGTGTGTGACGGTAATGGAAAACCAGCAGTCTTACAAAATGAAATCAAAGATAATTGGCTCGAAAATGATCATAAAGACTGTCAAAAAGAGATTTCTCTCAAATACTCCCACGATTTAAATAATTCATCTGTTAGAAATATAAATATTTCAAACGCATCTCCAACCGTCAAACCTCTTCTTCTTTCTATTCGTTCACCTTTAGCTAGAAAAATCATCCTGCAATCACAGAAACATGTATTACCTAAAACGAATATTGTACAAACAAGTTTTAAAACGCAATATATTTCCGTATTGAAGAATCCACCAAACGCATCACAATCACAATTCTCGATAAATAATTCTAATGAAAATATGGTAACCACTATGAATAATTCAAATAATGAAGTACAAAATATAATTGTACAAAATACTCAAGACACGCTACCACATGAAGAAGACAAGACATCTCGTGTCAAAATTAGTGTATTAGAATATCGAAAAAGAATACTGAACGATAAATCTCGTAATGATAAACCCATGATAATGAAAGAATCATCTCGAACTATACTAGTGGATATTTATCATGCTTCAACTATGAAACCATTACTTAGATCTGATCAAGAAATAAAGGATACGTTTTGGTGTGAGAGAGAAATTATGCCATGTTGGAAAAAGGAATCAGATATACAAGAAGAAAAAAATAAGCCAAAACCACCTACTCGCGATGTACAAACGGAAACGGACGAAAATATTTTTGAATATTTAAAATCAGTAGATGTTGAGGAGGAAGATGGGAAAATTATGGTGAAAAACACAAAAAGGTAAGGTATTAAATATTATTATTATTAATCTTAAAATTTATCGGATTTCATGATGAATCTTCTTATTCGAATGTTTCATATGTCAAAAATAAACCACAATAATGCAAATAATTTAGTAAAAAGATTGCTTTATAATTTGTTTATATTAAAAATAATGATTCAATATGATGATATTACGACAATAATTACACATACGTTTTAGAAAAGATCTTTCGAAAAGATCCTGGTCAGTTTTAAATATTTAATCCTTAAAATATTTTTGGTCCTTCCTCTTTCTTGAAAGAAGTCATCGTGAAATCTTAATTGCGAAAACTTTTGCATTCTAATTATATTATAATAATTTGTACAATATCACAATAGGGAGAAAAGTACAAAGAATAAAAAACAGAAATCCTGCGAAAGAGTTTCTCACAGTTTGAGTCGATCTAGATCAAAAAGTAGAAGCAGGAGTACGACAAGCGAAAGCAGTAGCAGTAGCAGGAGTAGAAGTAGAAGTAGGAGTAGAGACAGAAGAAGAAGTAGAAGCAAAAGTGAAAATCGAAGCAGAAGGAGAAGTAGAAGTAAGAGCAGGACAAGAAATAGGAACAGAAGCAGAAGTGTTAGTACACGTAGAAGGAGCACAAGCACAAGCAGAAGCAGAAGCAGAAGCAAAAACAGGAGTAGCAGTAGAAGTAGAAGTAGGAGTAGGAGTAGGAGTAGATCTCGAGTAGATCGACGTAGTAGCCGACGAACAATAAGTCATCGCACGCGACGCAGCTCTGTCACCTCAACTAGCAGTTGGTCGTCTCCCACATCTATTTCAATGAGATCAAAGCATTCGTATTCACGTTCTAGATCTCGATCCGACATCCGATCTAGATCTAGATCCAGATCCAGATCTAGATCTTCTGAACGGTTTTATTCTAAACGATCAAGGTATATAACTAATTCATTCCAATCAGAATTATACGTATAATAAATAAAATTGATAATACACTAATTTGTAAACGAAATCAATTTGAATAAAAATGTTTAAAATTCTCATAAAAATTATGCCAATAGGTCTCCCTCGACTTCAAATCTTCGAAGAAATAAATGGTCTAATCAACGAAAGGATAGTAGGGATCGTGAAAGAAGTTACGATAAATATGAGAGACGCGAAAGAAGTTATGATAAATATGAGAGACGCGAAAAAAGTTATGATAAATATGAGAGACATTCCTTCGCCAATCGCCATGCCAATAGATGTTATAGGTAAAACATATTTTTCGAGATATAAAGATGCGATTTCTATTGACATTGAAACGAATATTCATTTAACGAATTTCTTACTATACAATTTATTACATTATACCCAATTCTAAATAGCGTTCTAATTGCCAATTGAAGATTTTATTTCCACAATTGTTGTGTTGTATTAAGATTATAATTATATGTATAATTAAATAGTTTTATATATAATTATGTTATAATTTAATATAAAGTATATATAGAAATATATACATTTTACAAAAATTAGGAGAAAATGAAGAACTTATATTTGGAAAATAAATTTTTCAATTGATTTCATTTCAATGTTAAGAATAACCATCATACATAACCGTATATGTTTAATAAAATCTTGTCAATATATAGCCTTTCATCATTTTTATAATTTGTCTCTAGTGGATCACCATTAGGTTCTTATTCCGAAACTTACGATGATTGGCACAACAGAAAAAAGCAAAGAGAAATAGAAGAACGAAGAGTGGTATATGTAGGACGTATAGACGAAGGAATTACCAAATCTGATCTACGTAAAAGATTTGAAATTTTTGGACCTGTTGAAGATATCAGTGTACATTTTCGTGAACATGGGTATGTATCTTCACTTATATTCACACTTCATTATTTTTTTTTAAATTATATTATCCTCATACTACAATTCCTACAATTTCTACAATCTGCGATATTATTTTAGCGAAAACTACGGTTTTATCACTTTTTTATACAACAACGATGCTTATGAAGCCGTGGAGCATGGTAATGATAATCCATCTTTACCTGAATATACTCTATCTTTTGGTGGTCGCAGAGCGTTTTGTAAATCCAAGTACGCCGATCTTGGTAAGATAATTAATTAATATATCATACACATGTATGTATCAAAATTTTATCTTCTTTATGTATGGCGATTATATTTTCTTGACAGACAATGTAGAAGATGATGCATCTATTAGGAGGAGGCCTCACATAGATGAAGAGATGTCCTATGATTATCTCTTAAAGTCAACAGCATATATGCTCAAAAGAAAAGTTTGACATACGTATTGTCTAATCGTTTTAAATTTAAACAATAGATTGATTGTTATTAAAGTAAATTTTTTAGAGAGAGAAACGCACTTGTATCAATGCTCATATACAGTGTGTTTTGGTGCTGCTCCTTTACTATAACAAATAGTAATTAGGGATATTCAAATTATAAATACATTAGGAGCATTTGACATTTTTAATTATCCGATGCTTTGTTCAAATTTTTTAGTCTCTTCAAATATTTGTTTTCTCAGTTTGCCAAATCTTATCGAATTTTCTGGAAAAAAAATGATACGTTTTAATGATTTTTTTCATTATATAATATGTAAATACGGATAATTGGAAATATTCAAGTTATAATCGCACTTGAGCAGGTACCTGATCTTGTTGAGCACAGAGAGTCTATGTAGAAGAGAGTCGCCATTTAATCACATGAGCAAAAATTATTTCAGATAAACTAAGCAGAAAGCCTGTTTATTACTCCAGCCAATTATAGAAAGAGTTAGATGATTCTATTGGCGCCGCTCTCCCTTTAGACTCTTTAGTTGAAAATAAATGAACTCGATTCGTCATGCTATTCGCCTATTTCTAGGAAGAATGATGCGACGAGAGGCAAAATTTGCCTTAATATTTCGGAAACGTTATTGAGAAGTCAATGAAGGACTGGTTTATATAGATTTGTTTTAAACATTTTGTCAGATTCCATCTACAACAAATGCGGATATGCAGAGAAAAAACTTCTATAGCAAAAGAGCTCGAAAATTAAGTCAAAAAGTTATTGTTAAAATTTTGATGAAGACTTCTGTCGAAGACAAATTTCTTTTGTCCCAATTACGGCTAAAATATTAAGAAAATTATAATATAATTATGATATTTATAATCAAGAGAATTGCCTACATCTTGCTAAAGAGTGACTTTTTAAACAAAAACGCAAAATAGGCATTTTTAATCTCATTCGATCTGTATTGTAGTGTAGCTGAAGTGCAGATAATCTTATTTATAATATTTCAAGGTTCAAATTGCAAAATTTGGCTCTTTAGTAGGCTTCATAGCTTTATAAAACATTCAATACAAGTTTTGTGACAAAATATTTCTTCGACAAAACAATACATGGTAGAATACAGATATATCTACTCCCAATTGAAATGTAAATGAGTTTTCTTATCGCCGATTCTTAAACGTTGTCTGTAATTGACTATATTTAAACTCTTATATCTCAAAAACTACTATTTATAATATAAATTTACAAATAATTGTTTTACTTAATTTTTCGAAAACTTTCTTGTAGTATTTTGATTTCCAAACACCCTGTATACGCGAAAATTAGATAATTTTAGCTAGAACATTTTTAAATGTATAAATTCAATTTTTTTTACAAATTCTTTGACGTTAATTCAAATGTTATTTATTGCTTCCTTCATGATTTCTTATATATTTATTTTAAATTATGATATTAGATATTTTTCACATATTATTTATCTCTTTATATATCTTTTTCATAATTAAAAAAATTAGTCAAGAATTATCGTCATTGTTTTACTAAATATGAAATATGATTATTTGATGTGTATTTATCTGATTTTATTTAATTATAACTCAAATGATGACAAAAAGAACAACTCTGATAAGTTAATTAAATTACATATATCAAATATGTCATATATTTGGCTTGACATAAAAGTCTACTACTACTATCTATTATAATCCGAATTTTTTAATGAAATGTAAGCGTTTAGTTACATCTTCATTAGTTCACATTATTGTATATTATATGTATTATGTCTCTATTATACGATTAATCATTTACTGCCATGATTAATTAAAAGCAATCCAGCAAAAATTAAATCATGAGATAATCTTCAAAAAAATTGAAGAAATTTTATCGAATGAAGAAACTTATGTAATTTTTTAATTAAATCTGTATACGACCTGTATATTTAAACTGTATACTTAAACAGGTATACGACCGAATATATTGATAATAAATGCGTATTAAAAATCAAACGTTATGATTATTATGACTACCGTTCTACATTTTTTATTTGTTACCAAAGCGTTTCTATATTCTTAACACCGAAATAGAAAGTAAAAACAAAATTTATAATCGAATTATTTATCTTTACACTTACTTGATGCGTAATTACGTAGTAATGATAACTTCAGGATCGTAAGCAGTCGATAATGTATACTCGAAGTTCTTTATCATCTAAAGACGTAAAAGTGAGCGTCGCTTCATGTAATGGAAGAGTCGTTGGTAAAATATGTACGATCATTGGAACTTGTTGGTTAGATGGTCTCACATCTAGACATACATACATTATAAAAAATTGACCTTCAATTGGAAACATAGAAGATACAACAATTTACATACGATACATTACATAAGATACATGTAGATTGAAATATGTACATGTATATATATATATATATTTAAAATATAATTATAATAAGTTTAGCTCTTAGGAATTAGCGCTGCAGAACCAAACTTATTATAATTATATTTTTTATATCAGAGAATTAATATTATCATTTGTTTGAATATGCATATTTATATATATAGGGAATGAAAAAAAGATATATCTTAAAATTATACTATTGGATGCAGAAAAAAGATAAAGAAATGATAAACTGATAAAGAAAAGAATTAATTTATTTTATATGAGAGAGATACGAGAAAAATGCTTCTTAATTAAATGAAAAATAAAATTATATCCTATTTTCTTGCATTTCTAAAATTTAATTCTTGAATTCTCTCTTTTAATCATTTATAATTCAAAAAGTGTTGAGAACATTTTAATTACATAAATATTAATTCTAAATTATCTAAAGAGTTTATGGTTAAAATAATAGCTAATAATATTTCTGTATTTTCGAAGGAAATAGTGAAAATAAATTCTTTTTCAGAGAGAGAGTGCCCTTTCAAATGAATTATTCTATGTAAATAGTAAATAAATTTATGTCCTGAATCTTACTTGCCTTGTATAGTGAAACATTCTGGTAGAATAAGAGGACTTGATTTATCCGAAATCGTAACTTTATATGTCACTGTGGTGTTAAAAACATGCACAAATTCCAGAGCTGCAGAATCAATGTCACTTCCCATCAACCACTTTATTAATCGTAGCTCGATATAGGTATCTAAAAGCAACAAATAAAATCTGAGAAAAAAAACAAGAAATAAATGACAATTATTTGTCCTGCAAAATAAATATATTAAAGAGTTATAAATAGATTAATAAGATTAATAAGATTCGGTAAACAAGATTTTTAGATGTTATATATATTTGGATGTTATATTATAATATTTTTCGATGTTATGTAAATGTAATCTGACATACTCGAGTATTTGGACCAGAATAGACGTTCCCGCGGTTCGAGAGTTTTTTTAAACATTTCAGTTACACATCTCCGAAGCTGAACGTTACAAGATGGTATAGGTACGCTAACATTAAACGGACAAGTGTCTCTTACGCCGCTTCGTTGATTTGAGCAAACGCATTCTCCTTGAGCTGTCCACTGAACAACTATACGATCATTGACTGACGTTTGCCAAACCGAATTTATCTGTTTCGATAAATAAGAAATGTCTAATTTTATAAGATATATCAATGCCATTTTCTCAGAGTCTAAATACATTTTCTCCATATTTTGCGTCATTTATAGACAACTTCGTATAGTGTGCCGTAAAACAATTCCTCGTACTTATCAAGTGCTTACTTGAATAATAAAGTCACCCGTTTTCGCTTGGAAAATCAACCAAAATGTTCGTTGCTTAGGTGCGATGCACGCCACACTGATTGATAAATGTGCCTCTGATGCACCCTCGGCGACGACTATTGATTCTTGATTCAAGAAAAGTCTTCTTGGTATTTTTCTTGCTCGCAATTCGCTCCATCGTGTCATTTTTAGAGTCGCTAAAAATATTCGAGTTACGATTATGTCGTATGTATAAATATCTGCGCATGTATAATTTACTATAAAATTAAAAATAATGAACTTTTTTTTAGGAATAATCCGAATATTATTGCTAATATATAGCGTTTTTTTTTTTTTTAAATAAAGCAAACAAATAGTTTAGCACATTAAATGTTTCACGAGTTTAAATTTAAAAAAGTAGCTTTTGATAGATATTTATACTACACTGAAAAAAATGCATGTAATTTCCATGTAAAATTTGCATTTTTTTCAGTGTAGAAAACCTTTGATAAATTTTCCACGTCTTTTTTTTACGATAGTCAGCCGTAAAAGCCTTCAATGACAAAAAAGATTATATTTTTTCTTACAAGGGTGACTCGGCCGTTCATCCGTCATCCATATATCATATTCTGCTGCATTTTGATAGGGTATATTAATTTTCAGATTTGTCTCAACAACCTGGTACAGTTTGCTGCGTATAGTATATTTGCTCGCAATTCCAAGATTATCGATACGACCCTCCAAGATGATAGTCTGATTTCTTCCAAAATGTGGTCCAATAGTCCGTCCGCAAAACACCAAATATGCTATTGATGAATTAAAAAAATCGATATGACACGTAAGAAAGATCTTATTTTAAACAATTTGCATAAATTTTATTTGATTTAAATATCAAAAGTAACAGAGATACTTCAAATCATTTTGTCAAATTAAATAAAATATCCTACATAATCCGGATAAGCAAAGATAATTTAAAATAAGTTTATGTTTTACCTCTATTTTTCTGTATTTTCTTAGCATGAAACTGTATTTGTACTTGGCCGCTACCGTGCGCGTTTAAACGTAAGATCGACACGGGCTTCAGGATAGTAAAAAAGTGATTGACATCGTTTACGAGCAACAATAAGTAATTTACAATATTATTCGTCGGATTTGAAATACTTATTTGCTTCGTAACGATTTGGGATAGTGGACAGTTAAATTTGATCTGTAAAAGTGAAGTAATATTCCAAGTAGAACACAGAAGTCATGAAGACATCATCATGACCTCATTCGTCACTTATAAGTCATTTTTTAGGTCAAATGATGACGTTCTGTGATACCATTATACATAATTATGACTTCATGTTCTACTTGGGATGTTATACCCCCTCCCCCATAGCAAAAAACGTCATAGTTACATCACAACAATTATGGTTACGACATGGTGACGTGCGAATGTCCGCTTTATCACAAATATGTGATGTCACAGCAATAACATGGTGATGTGAGAATGTCTTTATAACATGTGTTATTTTGTTATGACAATTTTACAGTGACATATTTTCTTCCTGATTATTGCGACTCTATTGTAACATGAGTGTGACCCTTTGCTATAGGGGACACGTACCTATCTAATATATGAGATGTGTTTTTGGATTAAAGTTTTCATTTAAAAAGTAAAAATATTATAAAATATTATAATGTAATGAGAAAGAAAAAATAAGTATTATAAAGCGTGATACTATGATTTTTTTTTTACAAACCTTGGCACAAGGGACGTACGTCGGTAAAACTTGGAAAAGATGGACGATCAGCATTAATATTTGCACTTGATTCGGATTAACCAGTTGCATCGGCGTAATAATGAAGCCAAGTCGTATTTTCCTCCAAGCAGTGACCAGGCAAATAGCGTTATGCAGCATCTAGACGATATTACGAAAATTATGTAGTTTGCATTGTTCGCAATAAATAGGATTGTACAATGATAAAAGATTGAAAATAACATTAAAGGCTCAAAGATTATTAAGTCATTGAGAATGTCAATTAATATCGTGTTTTTCTCACTACATCTTTTTCTACAATTATAATAATTTGCATAAATTTATAGAAAAAAATATATGCTTATAAAAATTAGTAATGTTTGTTAAATCTGTCTTCCAATAATAACTATTTACTGTATTCAGTTCAAAATTATTTTGTATTCATTAACGGTATTATCCTATATATACTAACAAGAAATACAAAACTGCCTTGATATTTATATAGATTTGGCATAAGACTACATTTTAATGCCGAATAATAAAATTCACAAACATATATTGTTAGACAAAAGATCTCATCCTATGACTCATATAAAATATTAATATTTTATGCTTGTATAACAACAATCTTATATTAATTCACATTGCCCTAATTGAAACTCGAATTTTAACGCACACAATTTTGATATCGTTTCAATTTTCAATGTATAATCTAATATACGATTTTTTTTTTTAGCTAAAGTCAAATGCTTAATAATTACCTCTTGTTTGTTTCTCGCACAAATGTACAAATTGCTAAAGCACTCGTCGATGAGAAAGGGGCAATAGGCTGCGGTAACCGCAATTAGTACAAGGCTGTCAGATAAATCATGATGAAAATTTTGAATCGCTCGATATTCGGCCACATCCTGTTTTTCTTGCGGATTCAAAATTACAAGACGATCGGTCATCCAATCTCGTACGCGTTGTTGTTCGTAATGGTATCGTAGCCAAGCTAGCAAAAACTTTTCTTCAGAACAACGGTCATCGGAAGCGAGTTCGCCGCTTGGCGAATTTGCAATACTCTCAATGGCTCTCTTGTGAAGTTCATATTGCCTCGGCAAGCTGAGAAAGGTATATCCAATTAGAGATGCAATTGTAAAATTACGTAACGCAATAACGAACCTCGATGTAGACGATACTATCGATTCCCGATACTCTGTGGATCTCCTCGAAGGACGCGGCGACATCCAGTATTTATACTCGTGTATTCCATGGAGCACGAGACATTTATACGTTTGCAAAGTCACATCCAACCAATATTGTTTATTTCGCAATTCGAATAATTGTCGCGACAACCGTTCACATGATACACAACTTGTATTTAAATTTTTTCTTCGTGTCTGTACCTAATATAAAAATTAACCAATATATAGATCTTTATGGAGTTGTAGTTTAGCTAAAAACTTTTTTTTCTATATGTACAAAAATATTATGGTTCCTCTAAATTTTTTATTATCATTCTAAAAAAAATAAATTATAACTCGTAACTTATAACTAACATTGCTCTGTACGATGTCAATGCTAATTAGATAATCATCATAATTTAGGAGAAATTGTGACGAAACGTGAACTAAATATGCTCCTTGAGACAGAAGAAAGTCCAGTATCTTGTTATACAACTGAAGAACATAATTTATTCTTTCGATGTCATTTTCAGGTAACAGTTGCTTTGATCTTGAATGAAAAAACAGTAATGTACTTGAAAAGAAGCACATATGTATAAATGCATGAGTATTACAATATTACAATTCTCCCAAGTAAGTATGAATGTTTGGTCCTACGATTGATTCGAGGATATTGATAAATGACAGCATAATTGCACCACTTTCCTGTTTAGAATTTCCCACGTAAGATCGTTTCTTTATACGGAAATACGAAAAAGCTGCCGTAATGCCATAAGAAATGTTTGGATAAAAACGAAATTTCAATGGGCCCGAATACATCCATTCTTCCATAATCGTTATTATTTTCTCCACATGTTTCTCGCAATCACTGGCAAAAATAAATACATGCAAATATTTGTAACACAAGTGCGTTACATCTTATAATATTTGTACAATAAATTATTCACTTCTACATAATTTTAATTAACTGTTAAGTTGATGGTTTCTAAATATTAAAAAAATCCTTAAAATTAGAAAGGATACAAAAAATTCTCTGATTCTAAGTTAAACAGTAAAATCATTATATTTTATTGTATAAACTTATATTTTTTTCATAATAATCGTTTGTGTGCTAAAATTAATTATCAACTAATTACCTTAATTTTCATTAAAGTAAAAGGATCTGCTTTATGTTAAATTTAAATTTAAGGAAAAACAATTTAAAATCATTTTAAACTCTTCTATTCTCATATATAAATTTATCTTCAATTCTGTTTCAATTTAGCTTTAATTCCACTCGTTTTAAGTTTTTTAATAAATAATGGTGATTTCTTATTTTTTTCAAACTTACTCCTTTCGATCGTTGGCGGGACAGCTAGAAAGCAATAATCTTTCAGAGTATCTGTGATTCCTCGCTCCAAAAGCAACAGAAAACGCAGAAGATCTCTTGTGAATCGGTATTCGTTTATCCAGCATTCGTTTTCCATTCACTTGCGTATTCTTGTTATATATATCTACTTCGCTATCATTCATTTTTTTGTCCCAATATAATTTCGACATAATACTGAGTTTCGATTCAAATATTTCGCTCTAGAGATTTAAATAAATTTAAATTATATATTAAATATACACATATAAGTTAAATATACAGTAACTGATTTTAAACAAAGCTATAATTATATCCCTCAATTCTGAAGAATAAAAATTAGAATAGGATTGATATATGTTTTGATAAATTAAATTTTCAATGCCACACAAAACAGGTTTTACCTATTTTTATTAATTTATGACAGAATTGACAATTGAATTTTATTCATTTATTTAAAAATCTGAATTTAATGAAATTATATCAATAATCATTTCCTATTCTGAAATATTTTATACGACAAATCGAAAAGTAAAAAAATAAAAACATACTCTACGGATATCAGGAATTTGTTCAATGTCACCGTTCTTTGTTAGGCTCTGCGATGATATTGATGGATTTGAGATATGTTTTTCTAAATATTTGGCATATGTCTTATCAAAGCGGGATTTTATAGAATACATGTACGTCGTTAACAAATTATTATCCGCTGTTGCATATACCGTTAAAAAACACACAGCAAGTTGATTATCGTCCGAAAATTCAATTGTTAAGCAAAGCGATACTGGTTGATCGCTCTTAAACGTTACTCTTGCTTCCAGTTCCACATACCTTACAAACAAAAAATAATTTTAAATATGTTTACGTATAGAATGTTGCTTTTTGTTAATTGATAAATAGAAAAAAGTAATTCTACACTGTAAAAAATAAAATGTTAATTTTAACTTAAAGACATTTAGTGGACTTTCTGAGACATGCAAAAATGTTAAAATTAACATTTTTGTATGTCTCAGAAAGTGCACTAAATGTCTTTAAGTTAAAATTAACATTTTATTTTTTACAGTGATATGCTAATATTTTCTAAATATTATTAAATTATAATCATTTATTAATATTTTTAATGATATAAATAACAAGAAAAAATACTCCAACTCACGATTGAGGAGAGACGACGTTACCGTTTGGAAAGTCAACGCGCAACAACTCGTTTTTGTAATCGCCGCTGCATCGCGGCGTCCTCAAAAAGTTCAACCGTATAAATGCCGTGTTATCAAAGTGCTTTGCTCGGATCCTAAACTTTTCCTCTATCGCCGTGTCGAGAGGAACAGGCGTAAAATATATCTCCGTTGGCTCAACGTCGATCGAACTGGTGGGAAACTCGCCGTCGAGACGTAATTTATTGAAGACACCGTCGTCGAGTTCACCGCGAATGTATATTGGTGCCTCTGCACTAAAACTGCCGCGTTTTCTCGGCTTGAACTCGAGAATAAAGGAAACGTTACCGCCAGGATGTAAGGTACACTCGATCGCATCTGTTGTTCTTCTGATCTCTGCACCGTGAGACCATTTTATGGTGAACGGGCAATCAACTTTGTTAAATTCCTCGATATTTATCGACATTACTATTTCCCTCACCGTCACTCGATTCTCTATAAACAACTCTTCAGATACCTAAAAGTAAAAAGATGAACTTGAAATGCCTTAATTAGATGTAGAAATTTTTAATCGTGTAACATAAAATAGCTTAATATAAAATTTTTACTATCTATGTACAAAAATAAAAATATTTTATCTCGTTACATAGAAATTTTTTCTGCATGTTTTTTTAGTACATTTCTACATGAATCTTTTTATACTACTATTTGTGTTTCTATTTTTTGTACTCTTTTTTTATTTCATCGATGTAAAATCTTACTTCGTTAGTCAAAGCGTTGAATCGAAACAAAAGTTTGCTGAAGAAAATAACGCGGCCAGCCACGGTACAATCGATAGATACAGTTGGCAGTTTATCAGGTAACGTCGTCATGGCAAAACCCGATAAATGCATATAATAAGCCTCATGCGATTTCAAAAATTCTGCTGGGCGAATGCTCTTGGGATTTAACATCGATACTGGACCAAGCAGCTCATTTATCACAATCGGCAGATAGAAAGCGTAACTGGCCAAATCGACTGGTAGAAAGTGCAAATAGAAGTTTTGACTTGTACCTGGGATGATGGATATCCCTTTCGTACCTTTTTGTTTATTAAATATATAAATCGCAGTTAAATTATCCAATTTATTAAATAAAATTCATAATTTTTCGAGTTACTATTCAAGTTATTAAAGTTATAAATCTGTGTTTCTTAAGCCGCGATCTACAGTTATAGTCTTAGGAATTCTTTAGCTTTTTGCTTTAAACTTTAAATTGTGACGTTTTCAATAAAAATTTTCTGATGTTGCCGTAATCCTTAAGCTTTAAACAGGCTGATCAGATTTTAATTGTAAAATTTAAAAGTTAAAGCCAATTAACGTCACAGCTCAGAGCTTTAAGCAAAAAGCTATAAAATCTTACTATACCTATTGTATAATAGATTAGGGCTAATTGTAAAAAAATTCTAATTGGATGTAATTGTTATTCTTTCGTTGGAGATATTCTTTGCTTCATTTTAGGATATTTCGAATCCGCTTAACTATTTCCTATTTTTTACCATCTCTCATCATTTCTAATCGTTTATAGAAGATACTTTTTTATTTCATTATTTTTATATTGCCGAATCCATACCTATTTCCGAACTCTGGTCATTTGCCGACAGAGAGACGCGAAACTCGGGATACTCTTCCAACAAAACCTGGAGTTTCAATAACGTTGTCCCAACGTTCATGGCTGTTATCTGGTGAGTTTGAAAAGCATCGATGCTAAGGCGTCTTATGTCTATTCGTTGAGGCACAAGTTTCAATCGCGGAAATGACACATTGCCATTTATCCTATACAGTAACTGTAGGCACCCTTGAATCGTAACGGCAATTACGGTAGTAAAGCGACAGCAAACGTCGAATGTAAGGTATACCTAACAAGCGGTAATGAATATTGTTTGTATATTACGAAATATTATTACGATTGATAGATAGCTTACCTCAAGAATTGCGATACCGCGCGGAGATATTTTCCCTCGCAGTGGATTAACGTTGCAACCGCGTATCAATGAAGCACTATCTACCTCGTATGTCACCTCGTTAAATTCAAAATTTTGGAGAACTGCGGTCACTTTTGTTGGCAGATTGAGGGATATTTGCCCGAGATTCGCGTTACCATTCACGAATTCAACCTTCGGCACAAATCGCGGTGCGTTAAGTTGCAGACACACACGACTTCCACTCTCGCACATCATTATCGCTTGAGCGTAATTATCCTTCATGTTATCGTATTCGTAATACACGTAAGCGTATAAAGTAGCGTTACCCCGCACGGAACCCGATTTCGGTTCTATATAGAATCCAGACATCGCTGATACTTCCCACCTGACAATTTGTCATTTTACATTGCATTTTAACTATTCGAATTATTCTACAAGATTTATTATATATAAGCACTTAAAAACGATTAAATTATTCTTTAGAGTTAAACATCTTAAAAATCTCCCATTATTATTGAGATATTTATTCAGGGAAATGTCATATCGTATGTATAAACTCCATACATTACTATTAAACCAACAATCTATCTAAGAAATCTATAGCTATTTATTTACTCTACACTTTAATAAACTGCTATTTTACTTTCTCAAATATTTGTTCTTGTTAATTATCAGTAACTTTTTATATAATAATTCTTTCAATTATTTTGAAACAATTTTTTTGTTAAATATCATTTAAATTATTGTTGTTTACACGCAAAAAGAAATACATTTTACCTGAAGCGTATTTTCGCGTTCAATTTATTTATAATTTGAATAATAGAAGCTATTGGTTGATAAACTTCTCCTCTCGACCATTCTTTCCCAAATTCAATCTCTCTTTTATCGATACACAATTGTTTGCGAACAATGCAAGCAGTAATATTGAGCTCGAAAGAGTGATTATGATTAATCACATAATTGATATTTCCATTAAACTTGCCGCAAACTTCGTCCGCAAAATACTCGACTAACTTTGTCATCATCGAGCCTGGTTGTAAAATCATTGAATCACCTTCCGGAAAGTAGATACTCTTGGTTGACATAGCTACTAATTGTATCATCACTGGAATGTCGTTCGTATTCTTTGCAACCAAACGACGATAGTTGAAACTATTCGATGCTACCTACCCCAATCACTCAATGTCCATGATTAAAATAATTTAACGAGCTTCTATTAGAATCATTACTCTTGTTCGTTCATAATTCACGAAATCGATTATACTCTTTTAAATTTTATATGAAAGTCTTTACGAAAACTTTTTATGTAATAAGAAAGAATAAATGAAAAAGAGAGAAAGAGAGAGAGAGAAAGCAGACATTAAAAATAAGTGTTTATGACTTATACATTATCTCTAGCAAAAAAGTAAGACCTCTTTCTAAAATAATAAGTGTCCAAGCAATTTTTTAGTGATTTTTAAAACATCTGATCAATTTTATGAGTCTCTATATTAAATTTTGGATTACTTACCATTCCAAAGACGAAAGTGGTTGGATAAATGTGGACTTTATATATTTGTAAAGGCGATAAAGGTATCAGTACAGCTGTCTTGGTTGCGAAAATCGATTTCTTGAGCGGAGATTTTACGTTTCCTGTAAATTTACACATTTGCGAATAGTCTTTATATAACAGCTTCCATTTGGGTAAACTTAGAAGGCGTTTCGTAATTTCCTCGTCGTCGTCTACTATTTTTGTTGGCAAACTTCTTTTACCTTTATTAAAAAAGCGATTTAATTTTAAAAATATTGGAGAATTCAAATTTTGATTGATTGAATTATTTAACATAGGCTTACTTAGAAGTCCCTTTTTGGACTTGAAAATAATATTCACCGTGCATACGATAAAGTAACTTCCAACTTTTATTCTACAGAAACATCGTCCTGATGCAGTCGAATCGTGAGAATCTGCTGCGACATTGAAGAACAATTTGAAGGAAGGTTCAACTGTAAAAATAAATTCATAAGTTAGAGTCTTGCTCGATCAACTCATCGAGATTCGAGGACACAAATGAGTCAACATGTTAACAAAATAGAAAAGCAGTAATAATTACTGCTTTCTTTGCCGCAAATTTTAACAAGAACTTCGATCGACATTTTTGGCATGAGTTTCATCCACTTCGGATAGCAGCGTATAGCTGCATTCGGCGCACATTCTAGATATATCGGTACAACGGCAGAAGGATTTGTCAAACGAAGCACGCGCTTCGATATCTGACCTACAATTAGGTCTCCAAAATAGAGAATATCAGGTTCAAAATGTACTTGTATCGCTTCCACTTCACCATAAAGACAAAGCTTTACTATGTCATAGATTTCTGACTCAGTACTTAATGTGTAGGGCATTAACACGGATGAAATTTCCATCGTTGATTCTTCTGTTAAAATGTATAACAAAATAATTGATTACTAGTTTTATTACATAATTATCTGAGAAGTTATTCAAAAAGTCCAAGAAATATGATCTAAAGATGTTATTTATGTATAAAATGAACATATGGAGCTATATTAATAAAACTTTATAAGATGTTAAATTGTATAAAAAAATTACTCACGTATGTAAATTTTTTGTGATGATGAATTATCCATTGAAATATCTTTTATAGGATCAATCCCTGTAGAAACATTATTTAAATAAAGATTTGTTCAGTTGACTTCGATGCAAAATAAACTAAAAGAGACACACTGGTAATATTTTCCGATTCGATACAATGTACCCTGACTATTCTAATAAATTGCATGAAATCTGTATTCTTCTGATTTGGATATTTATTTTCACATTTTCTCCACTGTTTTCGCTCTTGTTCTTTTCTCCGTTGCGATAATACATTTATTGGTGAAAATCTAGAATTATATATTAATATAGATATTATTTTTAATGTATGTGTGGAATATTTATTCCTTTTATAGCTTTTATTCAATATACAACAATGAGATAATTAGACTTACTTTACTTCAAAGATGATACCTTGAAACGGATCTATTCGCCCTTCAAAGGGATGAATTTCAAAGATACTATAAGTCGGATGTTGCTTGCGATCGATATCCTATAAAAATAATTTCAGTAAAACTTACTCATTATGTCAGATTGATTGAGAACATAAGTCAGTGGCGGAGTATAAATTAATTAATCATATAAGATTTACATATATTTCAAAGATTCCAATTTAATTACGCTAGCTTTAATTTCCTGTGTTCAATATGTTTCTTTTATCTGTTAATATTGTAACAAAATGTTTAATAATTCTAAATAGGAACTCTTATAATAATTTTAATTGCTCAAATTTATTAAATTTATTATCATTTCTACTTAAATAATCTTCTATAAATTTTAAACACAAATATTTTAAGTAGAGTGCCAACATTATTTTACATCTTAAACTTCTAAACATTGCTTTCGATAATCCGCTACTGGCTAAAATTTCTAATTTTTTTGTAACAATTGTTTCGTACCGGAATACATTTTACTTCGTTACCAATTTCACCAAGGACAACATAACTGGATGCTCGAGACGAAAGATTACGCAGGACAAAAGTGTCGTACCTACAAGTATTTTCTACCGTAGGTGGAAAATCGATGAGGGTAAAATCTCCAGTCGTATTCGAATGATAAACTACCAATTTTGGCACGATTACACGCACTTTGATGGGAACGCGTATATTTGGAGTAGACTTAATCCTAATGGAAAAGTTTATACGAATCTTTCTTACGACGAAAATTACGATGACGAATAGCAAAATATATCTTACCAAAATTCGCTATAAAAGATGCCTTTGTTTATGCCCATTAATTTAATTTGAAGTATTACTTCTTTTTGTGGTTTGATTCTTCCACGAAGAGGTTTTATCATTAAGTCTAGGTCATTTCGCCCGAGATCGATCAAGAATCTGGATAATTTAAAATTTTTATCGATTTATCTTATATCAAACTTTCTTTATTTTATATTTAAGCTTATTTCTCATTTAAGTAAAATATAAATTACACGAAAAATCTTATTAGAGTTAATCCATATTTTATGTAGAAATTTATATAAAAATTATTTTCATAATCTAAAATTATAAAATTATTATGTTTTTTATACAATAAAGAAGTTAAAACCGAAATCTCAGCATGAAAATATTTTTCTAATAAAAATAAAAAAGTGTATATTACCTTTTTTTAATGCAGTTTTATTTCTAACGTCCAAAAAAATTCTATAAATATCACAAATACCTGGTACTTTTGTTTCCTTCGTTACGGATTGTTACTATTTTTAAACCGGATGAATAGCCAATGTCGATAGTGCCAAAGTCAACTGACTTCGGTTCAATGCTGATATATTCGGTGGCTAAGGTAGATATCACGTGATAATCGAAAATCTTTCCATTGATCTCGATCGGAATTATTGCACGCGATATAGACGTTCTTTTGAACGTGTAAGTCACGTATGTTGTTATACTTAATCCAGGACTCACCCGTATTCCACTTTTCAAAGTTTTTACTTGAAAAGCCTTTCGAGAAATGATAATCATTGAGAATTTCTCTTACTTCTTAAAATTCTTAATTATGACTTACTATAACGCATATTAAGCATATTTACTATAGAATTTAGCGGGCAGATTCTGATAACCGCTGGTTTATACCCGACATTCTTGATAGTAATACGCTGTCGATGCGTAATTCCTTCGAAGGTTTCGTTGAATTTTATATGACTCGGTGAGATGTATACGTCATTGTATCTTATACCTGTTGCTGACTCATCTATAGTGGGTACTATCTGTATTTTCTGTCCCTTTTGCATCGAAATAGTCGACTTTGTGATGTAATATTAACATACAAATTAAAACATAATATAATAATATTTTCAGAA
Organism: Mycetomoellerius zeteki; assembly: GCF_001594055.1. Taxonomy (NCBI): domain Eukaryota; kingdom Metazoa; phylum Arthropoda; class Insecta; order Hymenoptera; family Formicidae; genus Mycetomoellerius; species Mycetomoellerius zeteki. Next base: position 353,622 of record NW_017256436.1, read on the forward strand.
AATGGCATTAGATAGAAATATTGTACGAATACATTAAAGTTTATCAATTTTTAAAAGGTATTTTATTTTTTCTTAAAAAAACTAATTTATATTAAAGTTGATCGTGTTTATAAATCCGTATTTTTCTATTTTGTATGTTTTAGTATATCTAGCTAAAACATATTGTTCGTTTTAATTTTATTATACTTACGGTAGTCGTTGAAAGATTCATCATATTGATTTAAAACACGGAATTGTAATACTTATACTAAAAAGATGTTCACCGATCAGGTAAATCAATTATTTAAACATGCACGTCTTTAATTAATATTTTCAAAATTATAAATTTTATATTACTGATTTGACATATTGTCAATATTCATGCTATTCATTTCTGCTGTTCGAGAGAAAATATTCTTTTGTTTTCGAGGAAAAGAAATAAAAAAAGGATACATATGGTGGAAGGAAATCAGGGTACCTATCATGGAACATATCGAAATGAATTCCGCGCGATCGGAATTATTCCGTTTTCCCTAGAAAACACAATAGAAACATAGAAAATAGTTGAATAATTCCGATCGGAATCTATTCCGACTTTTTCGATAAATAGATGTCTCTCGATATAAATTTCGTACGGTTCTGCGCATTTTTAATCCGGAAAAAGTAGTAGATAAATTATATTCAAATTCACAATCTAATGCGAGATTTGTTGAATTCTAAGCACCAAGTTAAAAAGATGATACTGATCGCAATAAAATAGTAATTTGTAATTTTTATATTCTGTTGCGTACGCATTCTATTTCAAATAAATATAAGTAGTGCGAGATGTTTGCTTCAATACGTCATTGTTGTTGCCACGATATGCTTACATATGATTAATCTCAAAAGTTAATTATACATGCGAACTGAATTATTAGCAATCGTATTTCGAAAAATAAAAACCCTGAGCGTTATACATACTAACTTCTTGTTTGAGCATAGTGTGAATGATAACACGTACAGTAATCTCATCGCGGCACAGGTCGGCGATCTTACGTAAACAAAAGTGCATTGTACGCCACAAATACGTATCAAGATTATATTCTAAATGAAATATTTAATTCTTTATAATATAAATTTATTCGAACATTTTACTTTTTCATTTTAAATTTTCTCAATTTATTTATTTAAAATAACGTAATGTTATTCCTCTCTCTCTCTCTCTCTCTCTCTACTCTCTCTCTCTCTCTCTCTCTCTCTTCTCGAAATGCAAAAGTTTGGCACAAAGTAATACTGATAAAATAATTTAAATTAATATTTTTGATGAAATAAAATTACAATCTTTATGTTAGATATTTAGTATCCTATGATAAACAAAATTAATTTGGAATTTTAACTCTCTATCCAAACATTTAAACATAATACACCTGAATTCTTTCCACCATGTGGATAATACTAATAGAAACGGCATTTAATTTTTCGATGTGATAATTTAATGAATAAACGATGTGCTGATATCAATGATTTATAAGTAATCTAATTTTTTAAATTAACGCCTACGCATACATATACAGTATTTGTAGTATGTATACTTTAAGATATGTTATATATTATATAACAAACATTTATAACTTAATTTTATTTAAATATGTATTATAATTGAAATCAATTTAGTTTATGATCGCTTAAATAATAATGTTATCTCTGTTTGGTTGTTGATCAAAATCAGATAAGCCGGTTGTAGATATGCTCGCAATAATTTCATGAATCCAATTGACGTACATAGAAACCTTTATAGCAACATTAAACAAAATAATATATAATCTAATAATAATTTAAATTATAAATTATGTAAATTATAATAATTTAAATTATATAAATTATGTAAATTATTAATATTATAAATAACATAATTTATTAATGTAATAAATGTTAAATTAATATAATTAATAATTAATATACTTATTGTGCGTGAAAAATATTATAGAAGATATAATAAAATGCATTGCAGATTTTACAAGGATTACTTGCAGATAACCAAATTATATATTACAGATGGGACTTAACATATTCATCATTTGTAAGTACATTTATATTATTATACCTTTGTGAAAACAGTATAGAAGTTTGGATCACATACGCTAGTACCCAGTTTCCGTGGGCTCACAGAAACGACTCCGTGAATTTCCCAGACACTGGAATTCGGTCGCTGAAGCACCAAACCTCCACCGCTGTCTCCATTGCATACTCCAGTACCATTCGCCCATCCGGCGCAAAAGGAAGTGTAAGTCAAATATTTTCGAAAATCCCTATTTTGATTTTTACGACACTCGTCGTCGGAAATGATTTTCACTGTAGTTACCCTCAAGACTGAACTAAATGTGTCGTTCTCCGTTAGCCCCATGCCTGAAAAATGTCTCAAGTTCCAGGAACTGTTTAAAAAATCCATTTATTAATTGTTGCCAATCACAGTTAGCAACATAGATCTTTTTATCTTTAATTAGTGAGCTTTAAACTTATAGAATTAATTACTATTCTTTTAAAAGAAATGCGTTACGTGAATAATTTGTACATAAATAATTTATTGAATATATTAAATAAAAAAATTATGAGCGATATTTTTAATCAAAAATATTTAATTTTTTCAATATCTTTACTCTCTAATTTTAAATTTTTAATGTAAAATTTAAACTTACCGGCAACTAATCCAAGCCCACTGTTTCGCTGATATTCCAATAATATCGCGTCGGAATCCCAAGGAACGCAAGCTGGTCCGACAACTGTGTTAATAATCACAGCTTTTTTCAAAATCAGCAACGCAATGTCCGAGCCATAGTTACTCTCGTGATCTTGATACGCGTTCTGCAGCTCAATGCTTTCCACGTCGATTACTTGCGCGTTTTCTCCTATTTGATTTAAGTCACTCGAAAGAATTCCGAAAGCGACACGTATCGTATCTGCAGCAGTCTTCCAAACGCAGTGACCAGCAGTTAACACAACGTGTTCTGCTATCAACGTGCCGCCGCAAAAGAATCTCCACTGACCATCCTCGTGCGAGAAAAGAGTAGCTTGCCACGGTAGTGTCTCTTCCCTCTCAACGCTCCAACCCTTTACAATCAGTGCTGCCGCTAAAAATATTAACATTTCTTAAATTGCAAATTTAAAAGTTTAGATTACCGCGTGTTTCATAAAATGCATATAATATTATATTATATTTATATTATATTATATTTTATATTATATATTGATAAGAAAATTATTTACATTATAACGATTAAAAATAGAGGACACATTAATAACTCCAAAAGAGCCGACTATAATAAAAATAGTAACTCGTAAGCCGTAAGAAACTAACTAATCACAATTGAATGTTGAAAAAATAATGGACTATGATTGACCAATTTTTTACAGCTTATGGCTTACTATCTTCATTATAGACTACCTCTAAAAATACTTGTGCATTTGCTCTAAATACAACAATTTTAACAAAAACGTTGAACAATGGTTTATTAATTTTAAAAATATAATACTTGCTATAAAAAAAATATTTATAAATGATTACACATATTTAATTAGTGTTAATATTAATTCATTGAAAGTAAGCAACCTGTCCAAACCTGTGGAGTCTCTCATCCCACAGATAGGAGCACAACTCAAAAGTGATTGGCTCCACGTGCCGTCGTGAAGACACATGGCACTGGAAGATCCTTTGTGACGCTCATAAAATGCTGGACATTCAAGAAAAACTCTCGTGCCGACCGGGAGGGCCCGATCACAAGACAGCCACCCTTTGTGAGGACCCCACATGGCCTCGCATCGTCTAATCGCATCATGCGCCTCAGACGGCGCTGGACACGTTATTCCTTCCGTCTCATTCTCTAGAATATATTATATGCGCGATCGATCGTAAAAAAATAATTTATATGATAGATAAAAAGACAAATCTCGTTCCGATCGCAGAATGAACGTTACTTACTGAAGGTACAACTCGGAACATTGGGAAACCATCGGTTATTTTGACAGTAAATTTCACTGGCACCTTGCAAGGAGCCTTCGACGTCGCAGACATAATCAAGACGAGTGAGCTCGGGAGCGACTTCTCCCGGTCGACATCTGGAGCATCCGCTCACGCTGTAATGGGTCCCCGCTTTTGCGGCGGGCAATCGACAGGCACCTTCGGGCAGCGTTATCCCGCACAACGACTCATCCTCGTCGCTCCAGTCGTGACAATTAAGTTGAGAATTACACTTCAACTCCGGCCGAATGCATCCGCCATAAGCGCAACGAAACCAATTTTCAGAACATCTGTAGATAAAAAATAACGACTACTAAAGAGCACAAAAAAATTGTGTCAAGTAACTCAGGTATTTCTTATAGATTTTCGGTCATAAAAAGCAATGCCACGAGCTAAATTGATCTATTACATTAAGTTTTAAAATTATTTTGAATTTTAGGACAAAACATTAATTGTCAATACGTGGTCAAATTTTTAAAAACAATTAAAATAAAGGACATTTACCACGAGCGCTCGATATCTAATGGCGAATCTTCTTCCGAAGTCAATACTTAAAAATACATTCAATTATAATTTCTAACATAATCATCAACTATACATAGACGTTTCGACCTCATATCGGGCCATCATCAGTATATTAATCAGTTAATTAAAATTAACATACAATCCTATTACAATTAAATGTCGAGTATCTTCTTTTCTTTACATGTTCATATAATCCGTTGTTTTTTTTTCCTTTTCACATACAATTTTTCATGTTAACCGATGTTATCTAATTGTTGTACTTGCACACATAATTTCTAGATTCTGTGTATAAGTAGAACTTAGAGTATTTAATCTCATCAGTGGGTGACATGTTACTGTTTCCAATTTTCTTTGTGTACTCTCATATAGGATTGTATGTTAATTTTAGTTATATACTGATGATGGCCCGATATGAGGTCGAAACGTCTATGTATAGTTGATGATTATGTTAGAAATTATAATTGAATGTATTTTTAAGTATTGACTTTGGAAGAAGATTCGTCATTAGACATCGAGCGCTCGTGGTAAATGCCCTTTATTTTAATTGTTTTTAGGACAAAAATTCAATGATTATTGAATTGTTGAACATTGTCCGATGGGCTTCAGATGTTGGCGATGTTATACTGTTGCAATGCGTGAAATCGTTTTAGTTTAAATAATTTTTAACTATGATTAGCTGAAGATGACTCAAACCGAGAGTCGAAACGTTCTAGGTTAAAATTGTCTGTGAATAATTCCGCTTTACTAATAACTTGCGTGTGACTCCTATGGCCTGATTTTTTCGTATTTATTTCAATGATTATTGTTTTCTTGTGACTGAAAATCTACTTTGATTAGAATTACTTGACACAAATTTTTTTGTGTGGTTCTGAAAGGACCTTTCTAGTTATTAATGACCTCTATTAATTAATATGCAGTCGATACGAAAAGTATTATAGTTTTCATATTCTGGAAATATTGGAAATAGATACTTTGCAGAGAAATTCTCGTTATTTGAATAAAATAACGAATATTCACTTAAAAAAATCAATTTTTAATAAAATAATTAATCTCTTAGAATTAATATAAAATCTTTTAATCATAAAATTAAATTACAGAGAAATTATTCAATCCAGGTCTCGAGTTATTCTTAATATACGTACTCATGTGCTTCGCACAGTTTTGCACTTTCATCAGACGCGTCTGCGCAGTGTCGAGTACCATCGCACACTTTAGTCATCGGTAGACACTGCCGTCTATTCTCGCATGTGAATTCTTGATCTCTGCAAAAATAGGAAATAAACTATCCGAATTTTAATTTTTTAATCAACAAGAAATAAATCAATTAACCAACCGGCATTCGTATTGCAAACATTCGTGACCCTCACAATTGACAGTCGCGCACATGCTCGAGTCTTCGTCGGTGCCGTCGACACAATCCTTCACGCCGTCGCAAACCACTTCCTGGTGAACGCAACCTCCGTACGAACAACGGAACGTATGCTCGGGACATGTATATTCGCGACAAATTGTCGCATTCTCATCGCTCCCGTCCGAACAATCTTTGTAGCCTGATAGAAAGCAGGGAGAACATAAAGATAAAATTTTCAAGTACAAAAAGTAAAATATTACATTATATTGCATAATTTTATATCAGAACAACTTAACAATTAATGTGATTAAATTAATGTGATAATTACAGACCATTGCACACCTCGACGAAAGGTACGCACTCTTGATAAACAGTAGAACATTGGAAATCTCTGTCGGAACAAATATCATTAACGCCTCGGTCACAAGCGATTTCATCGCTAGCGTCCATACAATCCACCAGACCGTTGCATCGCACCGTACGACTCACGCAGGCACCGTAATTGCATCTGTACATATAAGTGGGACACCTGCAAAAAAGATTTAATAATATTTAACATTTCATAACGATTGTTCAAATTATTGCATATATATTATTGTTCTCAAATTATTACAGCATATTCTATTAATTGCATTCCCAGATAACATTTATGTTGCTTAAGATATCTGAAAGATGTTTCTTAGGTGTCTTATGTTTAAAAAATATCTAAAAGTCGTCTGCAACGTACATGTTATCTGAAATTTTTTTCAATTAACAGAATACACTGATAACATAAACGTGATTCATGCATGCTGGCGCACATGAGTGGAAGCGGAAATGCACATTTAAATCCGCAAATGCATTTTTTCTGAGATATTAAAAGTATTTTAGTCAAAAAAATGCCACAACGTTGTAACAAAAAGTCAAATACGTAAAATGTGTTTAAGACCTTTCTCGAATATGATAGAGATAGGCATAGTAAAGTAAAAAAAAGTCTTATCAGTACTTTAACTGTTTTATCTTTAGTTGGAAAATATCCGGTTTTTTTTGCGATACTTCTGGTTTAGTGACTAATAGGGAAAGTTAACGGAAAATATCTTCTTACACAACATGACGGCAAAGTGTTCCGACTTCGTCCGACGAGTCCGGACAATGAGGGATACCATCGCAAACATTCGCTAATGGCATTACGGTGCCGTCCACGCAAATAAATGTCAATGATGAATACACTTGGCTATTCTCTTCTGCGGTAACGTGTATCCTACTAAATCCTGCAAACTCGCGTATATTAATGACTCCGTCACGATTACATCACCACGCACCATACGTTCACAATATCAATGTACTCTTTAATACGAGATTAAATATCCTCAATATAATACGCAACCATTACGGTCCTTTATTATGCATGCACTTTATTATGTGCAAACGTACCGAGAATCGTTGTAATTAATGCGATCATCCCTAAAGAGTAATCACTATTTCTAAAAATTAAGATTGCTCTTCTCAATACGGACTTAAGCGAAAATACATAGCCTTCGGTTTAATATATACTCGTAATTATCTGACAAATTATTCTGACACTCGTACGTGCATAATTTTCATAGCAGCATGAAAAATTGCATATTTTGTTCGTTTGGACACAATAGAATACCGTATGAATGCTGTTTCACTATTACCAAAGACAAAAAAGTGCAAGCTGCAATAAAGCATTATGCTGTTTTATGTTTCTAATGTACGAAAATATGATTACGTTATTTTCTTTATCTTTATTCTCGAATGATAAAAGTAAAGTAAATCGATAGAAGGATTCGAAATTAGAATAGAATAAGCTTATAATTTATTTTAAATATGACTTTTTTTAATATTCTAAATAAATCTTAGAAATTGTAAATTTAATTAACGCTCTAAATCCTTCAAAATTTTGTTATCGTTGTTGTGTATATCTCAGATTTTGATGACCATCTTTTATTTATTGATCAAATAAAGTCCTACAATATCTACTTGGCTGTTAAAAATTCGTTTACCAGTACCAACAATTGTTGGCTACAGATTATACTTCTCAGAACAAGTAAATCTTAAGACTACAGACTCAATATATACTTGTATTTTTAACAATATATACTTGTATTTTTTGTATTGGAAATCTAAGGGAATTGATATTCATCATTGATGTTTAGTCATCAGTTGGCTGATACTTTCGCGGAAATCTATCATCTGATAAGCGAGTAATACATTGCTTATCTTGGAATATACTCGTCATTGACGACTCAACATTATTCGTCATGATGTAATTAAAGAATATTAAAGACAACTTCCGAAAATGTAAACCATGATAATAGATCCTAAAAATTGATCATAAAAACAAACAGAGCAATAATTTCAATCACGTATATATAATATATGCATCTACGTAACTATCTCTTAAATAACGTTTAATATAACGTAAGAGTCCGAACTCAAAATTTATTTAATTTATTCATGTTTATGTTACAATTATATATTTAATTACACATATATCATAACGTATTAATACATTTATGTTGTACTTATTATAAAATTATGTATAGATTTCACAATTATATGTAGAATTTCATTGGTGACGTTATTTAATATTCCTACAAACCATTTGAAGTAGACTTGTGATAAATGCCGCGCTGTTTCCACAATCGATGATTTGCACCAATGATCTGATCCTCAAAGGCTAGGACAACATGGTTACAGAAATAATGATAATATATCGACGTATGTATGTATACTGCATAGGGCGTGTGCGTTCGCTATCGGAGGTTTCTTATCGTTCGGTTCGTGAGAAGAGGCACACCTAGTTCCTCTTTGCTGTCCATGTTGAAAAACACTTAATCGCTCCAACGATTCAATCGCTCCAGTTCGTATTAAACTCTCGCTGGATATTGTCTCCAGATCAGCAATGAGGAATCTCGTTTGGGTAATTTTGCTCGTTGCAGCTGCACGTGCGCAAGAGATCAAATGTAAGTGAATTTATTTTATATAAAAAAATTATCTATTTATTATATTTTAATAAAACCATCCATTTATACAAAAGTTGTAATAAATTTTTGGTATTTTGTATAATAATTCATATTTAAATGCAAATTTTAATAAACAAACAGTGATTCTGAACAAATTCTGAAATACGTTCATCTATTCAAGTTTATTTTGTCTTTACCGCTTATTGAATGTTAAACATGATCTGGGTGAAGTTTCTAAACGCAGTCCTAAAGAAGAATTTTTCAATCTTTATATTAGAAAGAGAAAAATTTATATTATTGTATTAACGGACATTTTCATCTAACTAAAATGTATTAACATTCAACTTTACTTTTGAGAAGTTCAGCAATTTATGATAACGCTTATTTTTTGTATTATTATCAAGGATCAAATAAACAGATATCTTGAGAATGATCAAATTATTTGATTGCAATTAACGTAACATCTTACCAATGTAAAATATTATTTTATATTATAAATATATTGTCATCCTATCATCTTTTCATAACATATAAATCTTCTCGGAAATCTTATTAAGTTTTTGTGACTCCTGATACATAAATGGACAAAATTAGACTTTGATGCAGTGCAAACATATAAAATCAAACATCAAGATTATGATAACACTTTAGGAATTACCTCGATTAAAGAGAGCTTGAACTAAACTTAATAAAATTATTGATAAAAATGTATTCAGTATTTAGAATAAAAAAGATTAGAAAGTAAAGAGTATTTTGACAATCATTTCATTCTTATTAATCTTCATAAATTATTTAATTAAATTATATATTTATATCTAATTAAATTATTTTTCTCTCTCTTCTTTTTTTCTTTTAATATATAAACGGACATTTCTAGAGCGTCAAAGTATTAATCAATCTGATAACTGAGTTTATATATCGATCGATTCACAATTTTTCAGACAAATTTTGCGCACCCAGTGATGTGGTGAGCAATAGTTCGTGCTACGCTGTGCAACGAGGAAATTCTGTAGTGTCGTGTTTGAGCGTGTCGGACAGCTCCGAGTGCGCTATTCGCTTAGCTGAAGGCGAAGCCGATTTTGGTGTTTTCAATGCAGAAGAATTGTTGTTAATAAATCAATTTTATCCATCTGACATCGAACCTATTATTCAACTGAAGCATAGGAACAAACAATTAGGTAGTAGAAAACTTTAAAAAAAATGTATACGATGAAATTAGTACTTATTGTAACGCCAATTAGACATATGATTGAAAATTGAATTTGATTTATAATGAATAAAAAAATCAGGATTAGTAATAAATATGAAATTATCAAAGATTAATACACGAAGTTTTATCAAGTTAAAAATTAATAATTTAGAGTCAAACACACACAAAATACTAATAATAAATTAATTAAAACGTATTGCTTAAATGTTTTTAAAGTATAACTTTCTTGGAACTATGAATTATCATTAACAGTCTTCTCTGAAATTAATTAAAAACCAAATTAATTAAAAATCACTAAGTTCTAAATCGTTCTTAAAAATGATATTTTGTTATTGAGTATTAAATAAGTATTAAATTTAATGTTAAAATAAATATTAAAATAAACACAATATTTTCTTAAATTCTTTGGTTATAGGTATGTATAACAATAAAAATAAATATATAAACATAATTTAATTTCCACAGATGAGTTTGAATTCCAAATGGTAGCAGTGATCCCCATAAATAAAACGTTCATACAGCGAACTCCTCGCCAACGTCTTGAACATTTGAAAGATAATGGATTTTGCCATCCTGGTTTTAGTCACTCTCAAAAGCTGAGTGATTATATTCTCAAGTATTTTGAAAACACATTGTCAGTGAATCCTCTGCAGTGCCGAGATAATGTAACCGTTATTGAAAATGAGGTCATAAATCTCAAGAATTTCTTTGGAAAAGCTTGTAGACCAGGCGAATGGGCTTCTGATAAGTCCATCGATCAAGAACTAAGTAAAATTCTTTATGTTAAAATAAACTTATTTTTTTATATCACATGCAATTCTATCAATTACCTGTTATAAACCTCTACTTAAAAAAAAAAAAAACAACTTAAAGTTATTTTGAAGATTTCACAAGTTCAAGAATAAAAATTGCACTGTTTCTAAAAGATATATAATTAATAATAATATAATATTTCTCAGAGAAGAAATATCCAGAATTATGTGCTCTTTGTGACAACACGACGGCTTGTAGTTATAATAGTAAGGAAAACCACGGACATTTCGGAGCTTTGCAATGTCTAACTCAAGGTCGTGGTAAAGTGGCATACGTAGCACTTCAATACGTTCAGGATTATCTCAAAGTAAGTAGGATGTTTCATTTTTATTTAAAACAACAGTTACAATTGCAATTCATAGAAACATCATGTATAGCAATTATTAATTATTTATATTGATTTATTATATGGTATTATATTAATTATTTTTTGTATGTTCCAGGGAAATGAATCGTACCAGTTTTTATGTCCAGATGGCAATATTCTTCCTTTATCCACTTCATATGCTTGCACGTGGCTCCAACAACCGTGGAGCGTCGTCGCAGCTAGAAAGTAAGCGAATAGTAGTGAAGATAAATGAGAAAAAGCTTTTCTTTCACATTTTTCGAAAATATATTCTGAAAACCACACAAGGTCTCTTTTTGAAATAATCCGCCTGTAATGTGTCTTGATTATTATTCGCTTTTTTCAGAGAAGTCGCAGACTCTCTTAAGCCACAGTTATTGGACTGGATACATAATCCGAAAGAAAACTGGAAAATTAGTTTAAGCCGAATTATACAAGAGGATAACAAAGGTGTAGATATGGTAAAAACGACTATAGCTAATTACTTGCAGGGAAGAGAAATCGATGTTGAAAATATTAAAACCTGCGGCAAGTACATTCGTTGGTGCACGATTGGCGATTCGGAGACTAATAAGTGTAAGTGGGTGGCGAAAGCAGCGAAAGCTCTCGGTGTGGCACCGAGCATTTCTTGTATCATGTCAAATTCCACATTTCAATGTTTCCACGATATAAAAGAAAATCGAACAGATATAATCGTCATTGATTCCAACTATGGTTACCTGGCACGAAAGTAAGCGGAAAATTTAAAGTATCAACGAAATTTTGGGGAAAAAGAATATATATGTACGTGAAATTATGGCATTACTTGACGTTTCTTTAATTTGCTTGCAGAGTTTATAATTTGTCAACGATTCTGTACAGCGAAACTGAAGTGACTAAGAATAGTGTGACACTCGCTGTGATACGTGAGCCTAAAGATGATAATTATCTCATAAAGAACTTCCAAGATTTAAATGGCAAAAAGGCATGTTTCCCTGAATACGGCGGACTTAGTTGGTTGAGTTTCATCAATGCTGCTAGAAGAAGCAATATCATCTCATCTAAATCCTGTGACTATTCATTATTGGTGTCCGAACTGTTTTCGGGTGCTTGTGCCCCTGGAATAGAAGATTCCGACCACTCGAGCACTGCCATCCCTTCGGACGTAGCGTCTAAACTTTGCTCGGCTTGTAAAAATCAAAATAATCCGTCCTGTGCAGTGAATCAAACTAATCGTTATTACCGTGACGAAGGAGCCTTACGATGCCTAACTGATGAAGCTGGCGACATAGCATTTATTGAGACGACAAATATTCCCAGTAATAAAAAGCAATATAGTATTATTATAAATATATTGAAGCTTAAGAAAACATTTATAACCGATTCTTTTAATTTCAAAGATCATTTTACAGAATGCTTTTAATACATCAATTTTTTTAATATTAATGCAAATAGTTTTCTTCAAATTTAATTTTGTAATACTTATTTTTGCAGTTTTTCATTCGTAATTATAGAAAACATTTTTACTAAATTTAAACGATGCTATGCATTATTCTTAAAATTTTCATTTAATAATCAATAATTATTAAATTATTATTACATAGACAACGTTACCGAATTAAACACATACCGTATTCTGTGCAAAAATGGAAGTTTGGCCGAACAATCAGGATTTAATGTTGACGAAAATTGTGCATTATCGGTAACAATTGATAGCGAGGTAAATAATTTTTTTGAAGATCATTTATATAATATTTAAAAAATCTAATGAAAGAAAATTATGTAACTTTTTATAAAATTTATATTATTTAATCAATTTTTAATGTAAAAATCGAGAAATCAAATATCTCTGTTAAAAATTCTTAGTATTATTGATTTAATAATTATTATATATGTATAATTTTATCGTTAATTGAATACGAAAGATATATGTAGAGATACAAAATTAATAAAAAATATATTAATATAGGACAAAAACAAAAATATCAGTTTGAGATATCAAAAATATTATATGCAAATAGTATATGCATTAATAACAATATTTTTTTGCACAAATCGAATAAACTGTAATGTTCTTAGGTTGTTGGTGATAAGAAAGATGATAATGAAATCTCTAGGACGAATACTATTCTAGCTTTATTAAAGCTGGAAGACTGGCTAGGATATCGTGTAAACGCTCGAAGATCAATTCATATTTACGGACCATTCAACGGGGAAAAAGATCTTCTCTTCAAAGATTCCTCGGCCGGCTTGGTTTCTACATCGTCGACGAAGACGACAGTGGTTGCCTATAAAGAGCTTCTTGATAACGTCGAGGAGTGCAGCTCGAATGGTTCTTTGGCCACCGCTAATTTAATCTTTATAATCCTAGTCGCATTTTACAACCTTTTTTCCAGTCACGTACACTAATTTTCTCTGCTGTTAAATATTGGATTGTTAAATCCAATATTTACAATATTTACGTAATACATGATTGCCATACTATACTTTTAAATATAACTGCTAAACATTAACTAACTTCTGTACCTTTTACAAAAAAACAAAAGTAATATTACATTTCTTTATTATTTTAGACATTAAAATAAAAAAGCTGTTATTATTTTAATAAAATAAAAAAAGTATTATTACTTTTCTATTTAAAACATTTTTATTTATATCACTTATTCCACATATACAGGGTGTTTCCAAATTAAATGGCAAAACTTCGGGAGCGTGTAGAGGAGTAAAAAACTAAGAAAAAAAGTCCTATAGACATATGCTCGTTTTTGCTCCGTTTCAGAGAAATCGAAAAAAAATGTTTACATTTCTTGCCATATCTAGCACCGACATATTTGATTACATTTTCCACTTTCTGTTATGAATTTGTCAGTCGCTCTTTGAAAGCCTTTAACAGTAGATGAATTTTGTCTTTTGCAATATGCCGCGTACGTATTCTAATAGTGAATATGCTGATATGGTTTTTGTATACGGTTTCTGCAACGGTAATGCTTTAAAGGCGGTGCGAGAATATGCACGACGATTTCCAAACAGAAGAGTGCCAAACCGAAGAGTGTTTATGTTGACATTTAATAGATTGCGAGAGACTGGA
>NW_017256436.1:368692-368976 GCF_001594055.1 Mycetomoellerius zeteki
GAGCATATGTCTATAGGACTTTTTTTCTTAGTTTTTTACTCCTCTACACGCTCCCGAAGTTTTGCCATTTAATTTGGAAACACCCTGTATATCACATTCCTCTATTTTACAGAACTTTCTTTTATATGCAAATTTAAAAAAAAAATGGTCAAAAAAGAGCAAGTTTATTACATTACAACTAGTAGAGGAAAGTCGCCGATACTGACACAGGTCTCTTAAAGTGACACCCCCTTATTTCTCAGAAACTAACTATTGCACTTTATTAATACTAATAAAATCATGAT
>NW_017256436.1:369095-369471 GCF_001594055.1 Mycetomoellerius zeteki
ATTTTCTTTTGCAAATTGCGTGGTTTAAATAATAGTGACTATATTATTGATAATATTACGTCATTTTAAATGCTTGTAGTTTCCTAAATCAGTTCTATTATTTTTTCTCTTAGTCTTTTCATAATACGATTTTAAATTTAAAATTGGGATGCAACGTAAACCGCCACATCTGTCTGTAAAACGAACCATGAGCTAATTTAATCTTTATAATGGTGTTTTATAGTCAAATAAGTCTATTGGAGCTGAAGGTAATCGTGCATATATGGAAAATTCTTGAAAAAAATTCTTTCGCATTACATATTTGTATCTTGCAGAACAGCATAAAATAAATATGCATATAATTCAATAAAAATGTTTTATAACGAAGTGAAAAGAT
>NW_017256436.1:369549-369851 GCF_001594055.1 Mycetomoellerius zeteki
CCTACTGTGTCAGTTTTGGAGCCCATTTTGTTAGACGCTCATTTTTGCTTACCTTACGAAAAAATTAATTATTGCAAAATTGCAAACAGTATTATACAAACTGCTTATACTATCTGATAGACACTTTTCAGTGTGTATTTACGTTTTTAAAGTTTTATTTTCACCTTTTGTTTAAGAAATATTGGCTACGTTCCGTTTCATGCATGATGTACATAATGCATCATTTATCCTTGTTTAACATTCGGTGAATAAAAAGGATAAAAGATGCATCATGCGCATCATGTGTGAAACGGAACGCAGCC
>NW_017256436.1:370529-371228 GCF_001594055.1 Mycetomoellerius zeteki
AAGCCATGATACATTGGAAAAACACAAGTATCCCTTACGATATCAGGCGACATTATCGTATAACCCTGATATCGCCTGATATCGTAAGGGATACTTGTGTTTTTCCAATGTATCATGGCTTGTTTTATACGTGACTTGGTTAATTCTGTGTTTTTTTCTCGGCGTTTGACGCACATCATCACGATAAATTAAGGTATATATAAATATAATTATAAAATACAACACTTTTAAACCGTAACGCTATGCCAGGTCATTATTTCGAATTATTTGTAAGATTGTAGAGAAGAAGTGAGATGAGTTCACTTTTACATCTGTCAAGTGATGCTAAATATGGACAGCACGATAATAGGGAAAATAAAATTATCAACGTTTTACTGGATATTATAATGTTACCGAATACTTTGAGATTTGTAATGGTTTTATGTTCACATTGAAAATGACCCGATCGGTGTCGAAACGTTTGTATATGTACGATTATTAAATATCTTACAGTATAATTGGCTCGTAGCCCTTCTTTTATTTATGGATTTATTCTAATTGAGAGGGTTGCTTTTGCCTACAAATCGATTGCCTACAGTACCGTTTGCCTACATCCCATTTTCCTACAAATCGATTGCCTACATGTTCTGTTGCCTACAGATCGATTGCCTACATGTATTATTGCCTACAGTTCGATTGCCTACATGTACTATTGCCTAC
>NW_017256436.1:371973-507553 GCF_001594055.1 Mycetomoellerius zeteki
CTTATATCGAGTCGGTATGACAGATTTCCTAACCTGAACGGCCGTGAACTTTAACGCTAAATATCTCGATTCAGAGGCCAGAGCGGCACTTTTTTCTGCCACATTCGTTCATTTCGTGCAAAAACGCGTCGAATAAGCCTAATTTCATCAAAATCGGAGGTGAGACGGGTATTCTATACCTTTACCTAAATTTTTATTTGTGCGCAAAAGTGCTTGTAGGCAATCGAGCTGTAGGCAATAATGCATGTAGGCAATAGTACATGTAGGCAATCGAGCTGTAGGCAATAATGCATGTAGGCAAAAGTACATGTAGGCAATAGTACATGTAGGCAATCGAACTGTAGGCAATAATACATGTAGGCAATCGATCTGTAGGCAACAGAACATGTAGGCAATCGATTTGTAGGCAAATGGGATGTAGGCAAACGGTACTGTAGGCAATCGATTTGTAGGCAAACGGGATCCCCCCATTCTAATTGAGCCATATTAACAATTATTTCTTTTTTTACTTTGAAAAAGAGGACTCGATATTCATATTTACAGTCTTAAAAAATTCTTTGTTTAATATATTTCTTAATTGTGTTTCTTTTATATGTGTAATAAAATTTATATATGTGTATAATAATAATTGATATAATAAATTCATACAAATAAGAATCTGTATTGCCCAGTAAGTAACATCATATAGTTCATATTTTGAAAATCATCTGATCAGATGTCGCTATCATCGACGAAACACTTTCAACATGGATGTTCTATTCGAGTCGCAGTCGCACTACTGTTGAAAGAATCCGGCTTGATTTTATCGTGCTCTTGAGTGTTTTGAGTCGATCAAAGTAGATTGAATTTAAAAGTAAAAATGGAAACAATATTGGAGCAACAACGACGATATCATGAAGAAAGAGAGCGATTGATGGACGCGATGGTGAAAGAGATGTTGCATAAAAAGGCGGGACATCGCGAGAACATCAATTCGGAGCATCGTTTGAAGATGTTGCTGGATCAGTTTATGGATAGTACAATGCATTTGCAAGATTTGTATGAAGATAAGGATGGACAGAGAAAAGAAGAGGTTCGTTGGTTTAAGATTTTAAATATTACAGTTTATATATAGAAGAAAATTAAAACCTTTAATTTTAATGATTTCTAACCTTTCTAAGGACTGTCGATTCATAAGTTAAAAAATAAGTTCTAGCTCCTCGTTTATCGTTTTAGGTTCAAGCACTCTCCGGTCCAAATGAATTCTCAGAATTTTACTCACGTTTGAAGTCCATAAAAGAATTCTATCGACGACATCCTAATGAGATCAGTGTTCCTATGTCCGTTGAATTCGAGGAATTGGCTAAGATGAGAGAAAACCCAACCGAAGAATTGTCCAATCTCGTCGAGTTTACAGATGAGGAAGGTTATGGAAAATACCTCGATCTTCACGAGTGTTATCAAAAATATATTAATCTTAAAGGGATAGAAAAGATAGATTATATAACTTACTTGTCGACTTTTGATCACTTATTCGACATTCCTAGAGAAAGAAAGAATGCAGAGTATCAGAGATACGTCGAATCCCTCTTAGGGTATCTGACAGATTATCTGAACAGAGTCAGACCTCTGCTCGATATAAGTACAGAGATCGAAGAAGCTAATAAGGATTTTCAAATTCAGTGGGAGAAGAATAGCTTTCCTGGTTGGCCTAAAGAAACTGGAAGTGCTCTGGCTCATGTTGGAGCACACTTGGAACTGTCTGCATTTTCATCTTGGGAAGAACTAGCGTCTCTTGGTTTGGATAGATTAAAATCAGCTTTGATGGCGCTAGGACTCAAGTGTGGAGGTACTCTGGAGGAACGGGCGCAAAGACTTTTCAGCACAAAAGGTGAAGCCTCCTTAGATCCCAACCTATTAGCCAAGAATAGAAAGGGAAAATCAGCTAAAGGCAAAGATTCCGAGAAACAAAAGGAAATTGCACGATTCGAGGCTCATGTATATAAACTCGCTGAATTAGTATCCAGTCAACGAGTGGGTACGAAAGAAAACGTACAAAGGAAACAAGCGAGAACCGAGGGTGAAAGGGGAGATTCTGATGCAGAAGCAAGTGCAAGCGAATCAGAAGAAGAAGACGACAACGAGGTTCCATACAACCCAAAGAATTTACCATTAGGTTGGGACGGAAAGCCTATACCTTACTGGTTGTACAAGCTGCATGGCTTAAATATCAGTTACAACTGTGAGATTTGTGGAAACTTTACGTATAAAGGTCCAAAAGCATTCCAAAGACATTTTGCCGAATGGAGACATGCACATGGCATGCGTTGTCTTGGCATTCCGAATACAGCGCACTTTGCTAATGTCACTCAGATTGAAGACGCTCTTGCTCTGTGGGAAAAACTGAAAGCGCAGAAACAAGCCGAACGTTGGCAACCAGAGCAGGAAGAAGAATTTGAAGATTCGCTTGGCAATGTAGTCAATCGTAAAACATATGAAGATCTCAAAAGACAAGGTCTGCTATAAAGTATACATCTGAAAATCTTATTGTAATTTTTTAGTATCAATTGCATCACTAATTTTTTATAATTCCACTTGTTCATTAAAGCGTTTTCACCAATGAAATACTTTCTTATCCACTTATTTCGTTTATTAAACTGTCATTATCTTGAAATTTGGATTTAAACAACCAAAGAATAATATTATCACATGAATATGCATGCATTCATATGCATAGAGAAATATTTTATTTTAAACGATTATTTCTGAGATTATTTTGAACAAAAGAAAGTTGTAAATAAAAGTAAGATTTTTTATAGATCCAAAATAATCTCATTTAGGAAAGGATGTTTTCTTGAAAAATTATAAAAAAGGCAGACATTTATTTAAATGTAGTTTTTGAAATAAAATTATTCCTTTTATAAAAAAAAGTTAAAATTTGTAGAAATTTAAATTTTTCTTTTTCACGTGTGTGTATGAATCACATTTCTGGATATGACTGTATCTAATTTATATTAAAGATAATGAAACTTGCTATCCTGCCAATCCTATTAGATAAATAAGATTAAAGATATCTAATGCTTTATGTAAGCATATCTAATGCTGTATGCATTTGGTTACACACACACACACACATTCAATAAAAATATATTTTTGTAAACCCACAATTATAGACAACATATAACTCGTATTAGAACGCAGGACAGAATATTATATTTTAATCTTATTTACTATACATTTTTGTGTGTGTGTATGCGCGTGTGTTTGAATATGTATTTTCTATATATGTGTATTATAATTCTTTAAAAGTTCAATGTATTGTAAGATATGTGTAAAATTATAAACAGAATTCCATTGCAAATTATAGATTGTTAAAAGTGGGCTCCAATATAAGAAACATTTGCTTAATCAACATATTGAAAGCTTGGGCAGTATATGTTAACAATTGTGTTCTAAAAACTGATTATTTATACAAATTAATTTGCTTTTTTGCTAAATTTTTACTGTACTTAGAAAGTATATTTTATTGAAACTGATTATTTAAATTTCTATAATTGATCATCTTTGTAACTACCTTTGTCTACTCTATTAATAAAAATAAACGTAGCTCAAATGGAAAACGAATTTCCTAAATTGTTTTTTTTTTTAATTAATGGATTATAGTTGTTTTCCATTATAATAATAATTGAACTTGTAAGAATTCTATTCTTAAAAATTAATAAAAAATAACAGATATAGCTAATGTTTGCCAGTAATATGATTTTTCACATTCTAGGTATTTGATAAAAAATTATACCATAAAGTTCAAATCCTTGAATTCTTTTCTTCTTTTCTCCAACAGTCACAATTTCCTTACCTACTTTTTTCTTGCTTCCGTATGTCTTATATTTAATTACAAAAACAAGGTCTATACATATATAGATATAGAATATTTAATAAATCTTATATTTGTTTCATTACTCTGCATCAGATAATATCGCGATGTCAGCAAATGTTACATTTGGAAGAGGGAAAACATTTAATATACATAAAAGCACATTAATTGTGATCACACATCCATTTACTATTCCAAAAACACTTTGGTATCTCTCTGGTCGCAACGCATAATACTGATGTGATCTATCATTAGTCAGGCAGGAAGTATAATTGTTCCGGATTTTCTGTTTACACTGAACAATTAAGACTTTCATAAGGAACACGCATAGAATTAAATATTTTTATAGGCATGTACTCCGAATAACATTTTATCCTGGCAACAAGTTTTTCATATATCGTTTAGAATTAACGAAATTTCAGACGACTTTAATTCTCCATATTGAATATACAATCACAAAAATCCTAGTAGATACGCTAAACCATGCGTATCATCGTTTATATTTCACAAGTAGAACTCTCTGGAGTCTGGATTGCGTCTCGCATCGTTAATCTTTACGATATCGTTTCCGATTTTGGTTATCGTCCATGCTAATTGCAAATTGGAAATGTAAAACGTAGAGTTCGCAGTCTACAATTATTGTTAAAATTTTGTCATTCTAATCAACAGTTTGGTATTTCTCGATACATTTACGTTCCGTTGATTAAAAATTTCTTATCGATATGTGTCTAAGTACTTAACACAGGATGTATACATTCTCATTTCTATGTTGTTTTTCAATGCAAACTACGAATTTAATTATAACTATTAAATTATTGATTATTAAAATTATATATTAAATATTTACTAAAATTAGTGTCCAAGTTTATACTATTAAATATCTTTTGGCAAACTGAATTTGCGAATACTGATTTGTAAAGGAGTTCTACGAAAAAAGTTCATAAAATCCCATACAGAAATATTGTAACCATGTTACTGTAAAAATATTTTTAATCTTAAAAATTATTTCTTTAATTTAATCAATAAATTATTGGACAAAATCTGAATAAATGATTTTTATAATCAGCTGATCAATAAAATGCGAAAAGTATACGTACAAGCGTATACTCCGCGTATTATACTTAGGGATATTTCCAAGTCGATTTTTTAAATTTGTATCTAATAACCAATTTAGTTGCCTTCACTACTCCACATTAATGCACACTATAAAGGCTGTTGTATTTGAGATATACAGTGCAACGGCAGAACGTAAGCACTTTAACCAATGAAATATCCAATATATAGAAATAATTTCTGCTAAATGATACAATGATATATTGGATATTTTATCAGCCAAAACACATTTACATTATATTTTTGTACTTACGAAAAAAACACATAAAGTGTCTCATCACTCACTTTCATTTCTGAAAATTTTAGAACTTTTTATATATAGTTGAATTTATCATTAAATAAGCTTTAATTTCGTCTAAACATTTTTTTAATTTCTAAAAACGATAACGATGGAGTATTTTCCCATAGCAAAGATTGTTCCAATAATATTGCAATGTTGCATCAAACTTCTGTGTTGCATGGGTTAAGAAATATAACAATTTTTCAGTTTTCATTGAGAGAGATAATATTTTCAAAAAATTTGAATCTTTAAAAAAGTGCTTTTAAAATTACAAAACTTTTGTTTTGAAACATCTTTTTACATTTACTGCTTCAATAATATACACTTAAAAACATAAAAATCGATCTTTTTTAAGGGAATGTTACATCCTTTTAATATGCGTAAGAGTACCTATGAAAGAGTGCATATCTCTTATATTTTGATCTATATTATCACATATTTATGTATGTTTCTTTGTTAGATTTTTAGATGCCCTTAGTGCGCATCAGTATGGAATAATCAAGCGACCGAATTCGCTATAAGGCCCATATTTTGCATGCATATATGCTTTTTGTAGCCAATTAAACGGATTTTCGCTTTATGCGAAATGCTTCGGATACACTCGTTAAAGCGACATCAATCGGTGTCACTGGACGAGGAGGGACGGATGTCTTGCGATAGTTACTTTAGTTCATAGCTTCTGGCTCATTATTGCAACTATATTGGATTATGACATCAGATGCGAAAGATCGCGCTTATGATATGAAATCACACTATACATCACATTTAGAAGCGATTATTCTCGCACAATGTACATCAGAACAAATTAAGTCTTTTTACACATGCTACCATTTGTATTCAATAAAATAAGCTTAAATGTCAGATTCTCTTTTCAATTTATGAATAGATGGTCACAAATCCTAATCTTAATAATGAGATCTATTTTTGTTAAAATAGGATAACGTTCATTAATGTAGGGTACGTATAGATTAAATTACATAATCATTTATTAATTTTCGCCTGATGTACTTTATTTTTGTTGAATGTCAACTCGTCTTTTTAATTGTGTAAAATGCATCCCATAAGATCTAAACCGCGATAGAAGGATAAAATAAATAACATCTAATTTTTTATTTCAGCAAACAGAGATTAACCTGAATATACCTGGCATTATTAGTGGAAATTTATGAAGGATTAAGTGGAGAGTTTTTATACATTTTTTTTTATTTTATCGAATGAAAATGGGGCATTTGAAAAAACTAATTTATATCGATGAATAGTGCAAGAGAAAGATTTATATTTTTTGTAGACGTCATAACTCAATATAGTTAACAGTTAAGAAGTCTTACATATTATTCTCCGAGATGCGGCAATATAGTGTCAACGAAGCGTCCTCGATAAAGGAATATCGAAGAGAAAGAGACTTAGGCACGATAGGTCGTACGTTGTCGGAGTTGCGGGTGATATTGGAGAAATTTCCTTGTCCCTTATTCGACGCTATCTACGACCGCACTGTCGTCCAAAGTGTGGAGCCAATTAAAGATCATCATATTCCTCTCATACTTGGACAGCTGATTTCCACGTTCTCTCTCAACGTCCCGTATAGTCAACGCATGATTTCGCTCCTTCCGCCCAATCAAGGAAGCACCAGGAACTCCGGCGGCCGTTCCGGGCACCAGCAAAGTGGTACCATGAGAGCTCTGTGCCGCGGTAGCCGCCGCTTCTAGCTGATCTAGATTAAATTCACTCTGCGAAAGGCGCTCCAAAGCGCGGTACGTGGTCAGTAACCTAATGGAACATGAATGAAACACTCTATTTCTGCATATTTTTTTGTATTGAAACCTGAAACGGCGTAACTTAATAACTTTAACGCGTTTTGAGTTACGTTCACTTCAATTACAAGGAAACGTACACAAATGTTTCGTTCTAATTTTGATAAAATTTAGATAAAAATTATCCTTTCCAAAGAAGCGTTTCCCACTCTAAGAATACTTATAAAAAGATACATATCCCTTATTTTTATTTATATTATAAAGCATAACTCGTCAAAATCGGGAAAGGACACTTACGTATATTTCCTTCTTAGACAAAGCCAAATATAAATATAAGAACAAGTATATAACTTACTCTAGATAAAAGAATTAAAATTTGTTAAATTGTCATGTACAGAAGACAAGTACAAACGTTCCGTTTCTTTTGTTCCAAAAAGTTGTATAAAAAAAAGTTCATGAATTTTGAACCTTTGAGGAAAAGGAATACTTTCTTCATCAACTACCAACCTTCGGCGTATGTAGTTTTGTCGGACTTTCTTATTGACGGACCTCACGAGATCCGCTCCAGTGAAGGGCACAGGTGGTGGCGGCGGTACCGGTGGTTGTGGTGGTAGTTGTGGCACCGATTGAGCGTTTGAAGAAGATTGCTGCTGCGATTGGAGCTGCTGCGACTGCGACTGTTGCTGCTGTTGTTGAGGCTGCTGCTCTTGCGCGGTTCCTCCATGCGGGCTAGGAAGCTGGGACGTACTGGCCACGGGTTCACCCACGGCAACCCAGGTGCTACAGGATCTCGAGGCATGGTCGAGTCTGGCGTGTTCCAGCAGCAGAGTATTGCGCTGGGCAGTGTCGAGAGCTAGAGCGGATACTGCCGTTCGTAGGCCACCGGCTCCAGCTGCGTCTGGGCTAGGAAGCTGAGACACATCGCTCGTACTGAAACTCTTACGTAATCCCAATGCTGACGACAGAACACCGCAGCTGCGAATTAGTTCGTTCTCCTCCTCAAACCATAAAATCTCTGGAATATCTGCCGGCCTAACATGAAATGCATAATAAATAAGTACCAAGTCAAGAGTGAAACAGTCGTATCTCTTCAACATGATAGCTATTGTATTACGAACCTGTTACCCTGAATCTGTCGGGAATCTGGTTTTGGTGAGGGCCCCCGTCCGGTGAGTTGCGCATCGCTGTAGGATTTGAAAGTGACCAACCTGTTGGCGCTGCGCAGGTCGCTTGCGATCGACGATACGCTGAAGAGTGACAGATCGGTGGTGACGCTCTCATGACTCGGTGAGCGCAGCATCCGCGAGGTGACCTGCAGGGCCGGATATTGAGTGGTCGACAGACCACTACCTCCACTTCCGCCGCCACCACTGTCACCACCGCCATCGTTGTTGCTACCACAGCATTGCGCACACATAACCGTGGGTATCGGCGAAGCCGATTTTGTTTCATTTTCGGACATTTTACACTCGTTTACACTTGATGTTGTTTTTCTATTTATCTTTTTTTGTCGCACGACGTTTCGGCCGTTTCAGTTTCTTCCGCGGTAGCTGTAGCTAGTTTACGTCATGCTGAACGTCCAACGCTTCTTCTTCATTTCCAGAGTAACAACTGTATGTAATACACAAAAGATAGTTTAGCGATACAGCACAATTAGGATAAGAAAAACTTAATTTTTAAGTAGAAATCTTCTGCAGGAGAAGCATTTAAAGCTTCCGTTTTATTATGGCAGTCATATTTTATTATAACGTTAGAAGGAAGAAATTCATTTATTAATTGTTTTCTGATATTATATATAAATAAACACAAATAACTTTTATACATAGGATAAAATAGATTTTATATATACAAAGTGTCTCCAAGAAAGGGACTTAAGGCAAGTAAAACAATAAAAGAATAAGTAAAAAATCCTAATAAACATTGATCCGAAAACGAACGGTTGCCAAAATATCTCTTAGTCTTTGTTTAAATATATTGAATAAAACATCGGAATTAAACTTAACAGACATGATTTTGAACAAATCTGACAGACTTACTGTTTGGACGAGGCGCAACCTCATACTAATTTAAGTTACTCCTTAGAAATTTACTCAAAAATCAATCTGAAGTTTATAAACAAAAATCAAGACATCTTGGTTCCGTTTGTTTTCGCATCTATGTTTATTTATATAACTTTTTGACCCCCTATTTTTTCTTATTCTATATGCCTTTAAAATTTGTGACTCTTTTTGGGGAACGACCTGTATATACGAAGATTCCTTTTTCAAAATATTCATTAATTCACGAACTAAAAAGAAAATTATTGGTATGTATGTAAGTTTATTCCATCAATTATATTTGACACGTGCAACAAAACTTAGCTATGCTATAAATATAAATTACAACTTCTCGCTTCCACGTCATAATTTAATATGCAGTGACCAAACAAAAGTATAAAAATATATACTTTTTGTAGAACACTAGTATACTATTATTGTAACTTTATTTTATGAAATATGTAGTATAAAAGCAAATTTATTTATAGTCCGAAAAGATAATTATGGTGAGACTAGAATGTTAATAGACATTATATAGATCACATATAATACCATATTGTAGGTTAGTATGAAGATGGAGAAACTATTATCTAATCGCAAGTCCTTGATCTAATCTATAGAGCTAGAATGTGCAGGTAAGGTGCTAAACGCTTTGCAACGCCGTCACCACGTGGGCGTGGTGAAATATAGTCTCTCTTGTGATGTATACGCCTGTGATGTATGATATGTGAGAAAGCGAAAGTACATTTTGTATTGATACTATTAATCCGGTAGACACTAATTAGCAGTAACATTACATTGATTACATCAACGTTATAATTTCTCACTCAACAATATGTATGTAATATAACACACGTTGAACGATAATAGTTATATTGTCGAGTAGATAATTATAACATTGCGTTATGTTACTGTTAATTATTGTTTACTATAAGAAGTAACTTTTTCTAAAACCAAAATATTATTTAATAAAAGTATCAATTTAAATCTTTTAATATAAAAATTTTTATTTTTTAAAACAAAATATAAAACGTAGACACTTTCAAATACAAACAATTACTCCAAACACTTTGTTTTCTGCAAAGTATATATTTTTAACTCGCATGCAATTAAAATAAACTTATTACATAAAATCTAAGGGGGTAACCACTTAATGTAATCGTGGGATAGAGTCCTCGAAATCATTGTAAAATTCATATGAAATCTCTATGTATATTCCGATAATTACATATGCAACCATTGCAATCATTGTATAATATTAAATAAAATCGTATATTTTTTATCAAATGACTTTATATGTAGTGAAAAAAATTATTTGTAATCAGATGAAATCATATGAAATCATGTAATCTGTGGGACAATATTTCAGCTAGTGATTACCCCCTCGATAAAATCAAATAGACTCTTCGTGAAATGATTTTCAAATTATAATTATTAAAATATCTAATATTGAGAAAATGCAATAAATAATAACTTTTATTTGGAATCTTTTTAAAGGACAATCAACATATTTTTTAATTTTTTAAAGAATCTGTTATTAAAATTAATGTTTCATATAACACATTAAGGAAGTTCAAAAAATTTTCAACGTTTAATTCGGTGATAAATACATAAAATATAAAATTTAATATTATATTATTTTTCCTCTCTTCTTTATTACCTTTCTCTCCCACTCTTTCTGCCTATTTCTATCTCTATCTCAGAATCGATTAACTATAACCTGAGTTAATTTTTTATTCTCCTTTCTATATTGCAGAAAAAAGCAATTTCTAAGCCGAAGTCAACTAAAAATATCGTTGCAAATGATGTATGGACATAGCTACGTAATCGATAATTACATATTCTCTGAAGTCAAGGTTCAAGAACTTTTCCTAAGATTGATATTTCGATATATGTTTTCATCAGCCAGATATTGACTTTCTCGGCCATGTAGTGTGTCATACGTGTCATCCAGCGCAAATCGAATAAATTAAAGACATATATGTTTTTTTAATTATCAAATCTCTCTCCAATATCAACTTTAACAAAGGATACTTAAGAAAGTTAACAATCTTTGACATATATTAAAAATGTAGAAGAATTCTATATAAAAAAGAATAATATATAAAAAAAACATATTTTTCTCTTAACAGTGTATGGCAAAATTAAAAAATTGAAAACACAACACACAACACAACATTTAATGTTTTTTGTGTTTTCCAAATGAAATATTATTTTTTAATAAATATAAAAATCATAAAAAACTTTTTGTTCTAATTATTTAAATTATTCAAGTTCAAATATATTTTTTATTAAATGTGAATAATATTAAAAATAAAATTTACATTGAATTTTTTTTTCATTTAACGTTACAATTTAATTATTTTATGCTTTTCAAAATTCTGGTTTCATTTTAAAATTAATTTCTTCATTGTACTGTTTTCCTGCAAACTTATCCTCATTAATAAAAAAAAAAATATGCGAGCACTTATATTCTACTTGACTTGCCTCCGCAGATTTTCTGTAGACTAGACATAGTCATAAACTAAACTGTTATATTAGCGCAACTACGCGTCACGAGCTGCGCTAATTAAATGGAACTACAGACAATATGTGCGTTCAGCCAGTTTATATCAACTGCGTTAGAATCGCTCTTTCTTTTCGGAGTTGATTTTCATAATGATTATTAAAGTGTCGCTGTAAACTCATCGTCAGCGATGGCAGGCTCCGATAACAAAGTGAAGGACCGGCGCAGTTCTATAAATACGCACAAATATTCACGACTCTCGGCGCACCTAATGTATCTCGCACTGTCAGCCACATGACGACGCGTTTTGCCGTGTCGAGGATGCCGCCGTCGTGAACGGCGAATCTGTCAGCCGGCTGCGTGGCTCCAACGGAGTCAAAGGAGAAGACCCTCGGCTAGGAACGCGCGAGAGAGATACGGCGAGCTACGGAATCGCCGGCACGTGAAAGGGAACAACAACCACTGTCCACACTCGCCGTTCTCACACGCGTCGAGCGCGTCGAGCTACGTCAAAGAGACGACACGATTGTTTCCCCTGGGCTCTACGGTTGTCGATCGTGGCTCGGGCTCGCTCACTGCACAGGCGTCGCTATCGATCGATAGCTGTGCTCTCCTCCAGTTTCGCCGCACCCCACGCGATTCGGCTCTCTCTCGCTACCGAGCTAACGGCCGATCCGCATCCCTTCTTCATCCCTTATCAGCTGCGTGGGACGTGGACCGGGCCTAGGGGCCCTGGGCCACTTGATAGCGATTTTGTTACGACCATTCCCTAATTTACAAAAGAAATATCCCTTCACTTACTTCAAATACCTATACGTTATAAATATAAATAATTAAATATATATATAAACATATATATATATAATAATTATTTGAACTATCAACAGTATTAAATGATTTAAAAAAAAACAAATATATTTCGTAGAAAGAATATTACTTATAACGAATAAGCCATTTTAATGTTTGATTGAATGAGAGGTTGATTGGAATCGATGACCCAAGCTTTCACTCTCCACGCTAGAACGTTCATAACAAATAATAAGCTTCAACATCATCATGTAGACTAGACATATATATTTAGACGTGTATATTTAGACTATTTATGAGATATTTCGATTAACTTATATTAAAATACGAAAATCTTCCTTTCTGATCGAGGAACTTTGAGAGAATAATCGTCACCAAGTTCGTGCAGATGAAAGCGGACGTGGACGGCCAGTTGGTCAAACTTAGAGTGAGTGGGC
The DNA here is from genome assembly GCF_001594055.1 of Mycetomoellerius zeteki. NCBI lineage: Eukaryota > Metazoa > Arthropoda > Insecta > Hymenoptera > Formicidae > Mycetomoellerius > Mycetomoellerius zeteki. The sequence continues at coordinate 384,757 of NW_017256436.1, forward strand.
GGTACACGCGGCGAGGAGACAGGAGAGATGAGAGCTAAATAGAGCCAAAGAGACGAGATGACGCGATTAGCACATATAGCGACCGCAAGCCGTAGCGTAGTTTAGGGTCTCAGCCTTTCTTAGTTGGCGACGGTGTCTCTCGCGAGGAGGATTCGCCGCTGTGCCGAATCCAACAATATACTCGGCGAGTCCGATTGGTCGGCTAAGATATTCTTACGTCCTCAAGAAAAACGGTAAGTCCATTTTTGTCGCGATTCTTGTTCGCTAGCGGCTTTTAGCTTATCGTGACTATAAAATGAAATGGGGCGTTTCCAATTCCAGCAAATAACAAATAATTAAAAAAGTGTTTACGTGAGATTCAAAACTACAGTTTACTTCAATTACATGAAATTCCGTCTCTATTATCGTTGCATAACCTCTGAAACGTTTAAAGACTTAATTAGAGAATTCGTTTAATTAGAGCAATTGAATGAAAAAACACTCTTGACTCCGCATCCTCTCTATAAAGTAAAGGTATTTAAGATAATAGCATTAATACACTTCTCATACCAAAGTATTGGAAATAATATCTAATATACTCATCATGAAAGGATTTATTGTTCTGCTTTGAACAATCCCGTTCGCAGCCTTTTAATGGAAGTATCATTTCCATTAATTATTTAAAACCTGACAAAGTCTGAAGTGGAAACTTTTAATATTAACAATTATTATAATTCTGACTGTGATAATAAAATAATTCAACTCATTCAGAATTTTCGATGTTAAATTTTCGGAGTTTCGAGATTTAATAGCAATGCTGAAAGGCATTTTTTTAATTGCAATTTGATATTTTGCATATAAAATAATTTATATTATTGAAGTACAATTATTTTTAAATTTGTATTCATAAAATATTCTTAAGAATGGAAGTAGTGCTCTTTCTTGTAGAGCTCTCTAATTAAATACGTTTACACTAGAAGATCTGATATATATATATAGATATATACATATGTATTATATATAAACGTTTGAACAAGTTTATAAATACCTGCGCTTTTTTTTTTATTAGAGACGATGGCAAACTCCTCAGAGGGAGACACCGTCAAGCCGACGAACACGAACAAATCAACGACGACTGGAATCAACATTCTCACACCCAAAGAGGGTGCGAGAAAACGACGACGCTTGGAATCTCTGACAACGAATTCGGAGATCCCTGAGAAAACGCAGCGACGCGACGAGTCGTGCAACTTCTATGCGTAAGAATATTTACAATACAGGATTTCACATGTAATACATATTTAAATTATCAGCGTATTGAAAAATGCATCAACGACAATGTAATTAAAAAGATATTTATTGAAATAAGTTTTAATTATATATACAAAAAAGCAGGGTCGGATAAGTTAATGTTTTTTTTAACTGAATAAAGTTAAAGTTAATGGCTTTACAAAATTAATAAAGTTAAGTTAAAAGTTGAAGGAATAAAAAATTAACTTAACGAAAGTTAAGTTAATATTGAATTAACTTAAGTTAAAAAAAAAGTTAGTTTCAAAAAAAATTATTTTTGTGGTCAAAATGTCCTAATTTTTCTTAAAATGAGATTAAATAACAACTACAATATAGATTATTAAGTAAATTAAATTTTTAATTTTTTTATTCACATATGATATAACATAACTTTTTAGGTTTTTACTTTTTAATAAGCCTTAAGCCATAAAAAATGGACCAATTACAGTCAAATATTCTCCTCGCATTCGACTGTAATTGGTCAATTTCTTATGACTTAAGGCTTAAAATAACTATTGTAGCTCCGGACTAAGGTTTATGGCATAAGGCATAAGTCAATCAGAGAGCTGTACTAGTACATCTTAAGAAATTACTTAAGATGGTCTTAAAATATGAACGGATTACGAATATATGCCCTTAGTCTTATTATATTTTATTATTTTTCTAAAGCATTTAAAAGAGATAAAAAAATGTTTAACTTAAAAAAAAAGTTAAAAGTTAACTTTAAAAGTAACTTAGTTAAGTTAAAATTTAATGCATTTAAAATTAACTAAGTTAAGTTAAAAGTTATTAACTTTTTAACTGTTTTTTTTAACTTTTAACGTTTTAACTAGTTACTATCGAACACTGCAAAAAAGAAAGAATTATCATGTAAGTATTTTCAGAATTTTTAACGCTTTAATGATGTAAAAACATTCTTTGGATTAAAAGAAAATGTTTAAAAGAGATAATTTTTAAACTGTAAAAATTTAGAAGAGATAAAATATAGCTACTATAATAAATATCAAAATAAAATAAAAACTTAAAAGTATACTCTCCTAAATATTGAAAGCGAAAAATATCGGCAATTACTATAATTATTGCTATAATCATGTCCTGTAACTGAATTTTATGATTTGCATCCAAAAAATATGAGTTTGACCAATCGGAGAATATTATTTGAAATTGATTACATATTCTAATACACCATGCACATTGATTTCTTACCTTATCACCCTCAGCGAAGCAAGCAGCGAAAGAATGGCTCAGCACATAGAAGACAAAAAAGACTCGTCCCAGCCACGCCTGAGAAAGAAGGATCAGACTGTTCCAATAAATTCACAAGATGTTCGAATGTCACAATCTTGCGAAACAGGCGTGGGAAGAAGTGATGCGACTAGATTAAGGAAAACGATACAATGGCTTGAGGAAGGTGCTCGAAGGTTACGCGAGGACCTGGCGCACGTGCGAACCGAACTACATGAAGAGCGAAGGGCGGCAAAAATCTCTAAGAGAGAGTTTGAATCTACTATCAGAGAAGCCAGATTTGCTGAGGCAACCAAGTATCAATCAGTCATAGCTGAACTAAAAACCAAGTAAAGTATATTTTCACAAATCTAAAACTTATATACATATCCTAAGTCCTCACACACACACACACAATCTTTTATTTCTCATAACAATTTCGGTTCTCAAGTCTAAAAACTCGTAGTAGTCTAAAAATTTATTTGTAATTTTCGAACTTGAATTCGTAAACTATCAAATAATTGGTGTTATTAAAAAAAGTACCGAAGGTAATATTTTTTGTCAGGATCGTCCAATCTGCGTCACCATCGCCGTCGCCGCCATTCAAATCGGATCCCGTCAAAGACGAGAGTCACAAGCGTGAATTATCAACCCTCAGAAAACGCTTAGTTGAAGCTGAGGGCACGATACGAAGACTCGAACAATTGGTGAAATCACAAGCGAGCATTACTCGCAATACCAATAATATTTCTTCCTACGGTGATGCGCGCCGTTTGGAAGCGGAAATACGAAATTTACGCGCAGAAAACGAGAAACTCGAAGAGAAATTGCGTGTAAGAGCCAATCCTTTAATCTTTTAGAGTTTAAACTTTGGAGGGACTTTTAAATTTAAATTTAGAAGTGATCAACTTTAATGATAAATATTGATTATTTTAATAATTACAATTATATTATATAAATATATACATATATATATATATATATTTCTGATATACTTCTGATATATTTCTATATATTTCTGATTTATCTTAACAAGTTTGCCATGATTTATTACGTTCATAATAAATCTTCGTTCTTTTTTATGATATAGTTCTCGCTTATAAGAGATATTTTTACATTTAGATCGCTCTAAATGCCGAGAAAACTCGCATTGCTGAGATACGAGCTCAACGGGAAAATCACGAAGCTGAACTTTCCGCATTGCGAAAATCACTTCGTAGCGATGCTATAAAAATGGTAAGCGCATAATTTATATATCGGAAGTATCATCAAATGACTTAATAGCTCTTAATAATTATACGGCCGTGACGTCGCTCGAAGCAAGAATAGCGAATAATATCGCTCTGAGAGCGATTCACCACTCGCGCGCGGGCACGTAAAAATATCCTCTTTCACGAATACGAGAGCGCTAGCGTCAGCACGAGACTCTTCGAAAATGCTTATTAAAAAATTATGCCCTGCGGTATTGGTCTGCACTAACTTGAAAAGAATCTGTCCAAAATGCAGCAGTCCGGTCTGACGCTTATTCGGACAAAAGTTTTACCGACACGGCGAACAGTTTGCCATAGCATCGACGAAAAAGAATGCCCCTCGCTGTGCGATTACCCAAAATGATCATGCGTTTCCCACGCTATATATTCTTGGGCCCTGGAATTTCGGATGTGATTCAACAATTTGCAAATTGCAGGGCAAATTGTACGTGCAGCAACGATACGGAAAATTATGTGTCGTCTCAAAATATTAGTTTAAACAACTAATTTTTTAATTTAATCCTTTCGATGCTGATATATGAGTATGTAAATAATCATTCAACCAGTCGCCGCTATATAAAAATTGTGATTTTTTACGAGAGTATATTTTTTGATCTTTTTTTATTCTGTTATCAATCTGTTATCAATCTCAAACACATCAAGATAAAAAAAGTATTTTTGGTAATGATTTCTTTCTCTAATCAAGAAGGGTTAATTTTATTTTAGTTTCGTTTGTAAAATAATGCATCAATTATATGTATAATGAATGAAAACTTGCATCCAACACGGAGAGAATTTTCTTTTAAAATTTACCCTGAAAGTAGTTAGTTGTGGTACAATACAATATTTTAAAGATTTTTATCATGCACTTCAATAAAATTAATCAAACTTGTTTTATACTTTATTATAGTTTTATTAACGAATGAGAGAGATTTACATTAAAATTCTTTGAAATACAATGTTGTCCCACGACTATCATATTTTCAGAGTAAACTCTAAGAAAAAATTCTCTCCGTGAACGATTTATTTTAAACGATATCTAATTTCTATCGCGCTATCGCGTCTATGTCCGCATCAGACGCTATATTTAATTCTAATATATTTATTCCTATTCATCGGCACGCCGCGCCGTGTAACTTGGGGAGGCACTTCCCGCTTCCTAGCATGCCACATTGCGGTTGAAATCGTGCAGTAATGTTGTCTACCGCATTGCCAGCGTGGACTAATACGATCGCGACCTAATTCTTGGCAAGCAGCCAAATATCGGAGATAATGAAAAGAGACTCGGTTTTGGCATATGGGGCGACTAAAAATGAAGAGTTATGAATCTCATTTATTTAATGGAAGCCTAATGAAAATTAATTTGAGCGTCAGATTCACGGGATCAATTTTACTGATCATCTATTTCAAATGGTAATTATAAGAGGATAAAATTGTAATAGACTCTTTTGGATTTAAATCAAATTTACAAATATTTAAAGTGAATCGAGTATATTTTAATGCTAAGAATCGAACGAATTCGATTGTAATCATTGTTTTGAAACGAAAACGCCATCCGAAGGATTATCAACCGACGCTCGTTTTATGTATGCAGCCATCACGTTCCGATCGTAATCCGATCATGGTAATAATTGATTTAAGACTTCCGGTCGCCAGATGATTCATCGTTCTCAGAAATCATGTACTGCTATCGTGTGCAACCGGAACAAAAAACACGCGCTCATACGTGCGAACGCCGTGAATGCTTAGAGACATCGACGGATAACGCGGCGTTTCTCTCATCCCACACCTGTACAGACAAGGTGAAGGCAAAAAGGCCCCCGGGGCCTGACAAGCCTGACTGAACGCGGTGGGACGAGGTGAGAGCTCGAAAGCGGTACGAAAGGGACCGATCGCTGCCCCTCTCCTTCGTCATCGCTGTGTATCCCATTCTTCGTCGCGATCGCCGGCGATGTTAATTTTTCTCATTGCAACTTTCGCCACACGTGTCCACGCGCGAGAGATCCGCCGCATTCAAACGAGTTTTGCGGATTTTTGCAGATGGATGAGCTGCGTGGCAAGAGCCGAGAGATTGAGAAGCTGTCGAAGCTCTTGAAACGTCGAAAGTTGGCGCCGGCGGAGCAAGAGATGGTGAGTATCTGCATTTATCTACCGTGTTTCCGCTTCCGGGAAACATGTCGCGAATACGATACGTAAAACTATTTTAAAATACCAGGATCTCTAATGCTCGTATCAGACTAGAAACTGAGATTGAGATTGAATTTGATCGATCAAAGCAAAGTCCATTAAATTTCATATTAATTTCCTTTTTTCTGATTGGTTAAATTCAATCTCAATCTCAATCTCAATTTTGATCTCCATTTCTAATCTGGTACGAGTATAATGCAGAGTCTTCAAAATAATAACTGCTTAGATAAATCGTTTGTACGATATTAGTTTTGTTGAAAATTATTTTTTTGTTTAAATAAGTTGTTATAAATGTATATTATATTTTTTCCAAGATTTTAATTCAAAATTAAGTGTCATGATAAGTTCATTTCAAATCGAATTTATTTGATATTCATTTAATTAAAATTAAATGTTATAAATATTAAATTGAATAATATTTTGTAAAGTTAAATAAGATTTTGCATTTATATCTTTAAAATTTGCCAGAATCTTTTATTATTTAATTCATTACCGCTAATATCGTATCATAATATTTATATGATGAAAAAGATACATCAATTTTGGAAGAAATATTGTCACGAACATTAAACACATTTATTAATGAAATTTATAAACTTTATAAATCGAAATTTATATACTTTATAAATCGAATTTATAAACTTATTTTTTAAAAAGCCTCTTGTTTCCAATCACTTATAATTATTCTGTTTTCACTATTAGACTTTCCACATTTTAGTAAAAGTTAATTCCAATTTGATCACAGAGTTAAAACGTGACCTACATAGAACATTCTATTGTATATCACATTTATTTATTCATAGAAACTTTTTAACGATTTTACTGCTTGAAACTTTTTGTTTAAATAAATTCTGATAAATGCATATTATATTTTTTCCAAGATTTTAATTTAATTTAAAAGAGCCATTTGAAAAAAAAGTCTAGAAACATTATAAATTAAGATATCTTTTAATCTGAATATTAATATTCACTTCATATATTGACATTTAAATCATTTACAGTACATCTACATCTGTTTTAATTGATCGTTTATCACGAACGAAACGAATATCAATAGACTCTTTTGTCTCGTTCTTGCCAGGCATCTCACTCGAAATTCTTCCTTATTTCATTCGTTCTCAGATATGCGCGACGGTAAAGAACCGTGTGAACAATCCAACGGTTCACCCTGAGGACCGGTGCACGATTATCATATCGTGTGACTTCCGATGTAAGTTTATACTGCAGCATCAAGTTCCTAGAAGTCTTTGGCGTGGACACTCGGTTCGTTCAGAGTTAAAATCAACGACTCAGTATATACTCGATTTCTTAAAACTACCATCTGTCCTAATAACAATACTTGTGCTAAAAATAATTTTTAAAGAACATGTCTTCTCGTAAACCGGAAGTACGTCGATCGTGTCCTATTCACTTCTTTTCTTTGTCAGAGGAGTACTAAAAAAAAGCCATTAGTCATTAGAATTACGTCATTAAACGAAAAGCTATAAAGTATGATGGCTCGCCGATGCATGGAAGGTTAATGAACCATTAAGCGAAGCGATACCAAAGTGCGCTTAAAACGATACCGCACCGTTTAAGCATCTTAGATATTTGGACATGCTCCAAGAGATGCGCTGACAACGTTAGTCGCTACTTTTCGGACAACGGTCTTCACTTTCGTCGAAGCGTTTAATGATTCAACGAAGCCATTACGAATCGCTGAATCCGATGGGTATTTCATATCTTGATGGTTCGCTTTTAGCCGAAAGTACTGGAATATCGTGATATCACCGGGTCAACGTACCGGGTCACGTCGCAAGACGACTCGCGCGATCCGTGCATTGTGTATTATACGCGTCTTCGTCATCTTAAAGGAACTTAAAGGCCATGCGAGCGAGCGGTCGCCGCTAAAAGGTTGTAGTTATGCGCCGCACAATATAATTGACACCCTTTCCCGTCTTATCGCCGCTTAATCGAGCTAGCTAACGGTAGCGCGAGATCTACAGTAAAAGCGGTAAAAGCGATAAAAAACCTTTCTTTTCTTTGGCAACGGTTTCGTGAACTCTGATCTAAAAAGAAGAAATGGAAACAAGAGAAACGTTTCGTTCTTCATCTCGAGACTTCTCAATTTCCAATCTCAATCACAAATCTAATATATACTCTCTCTTTACGAAACACTCTCCTTTCGCGAAGTGAAACACACACGACCTAACAACCCTTATTGGAAAGCTATTTAAACGTTATTTCTTTTAATATCAAGAATAATAATGGAAGCTATCGATAACAAAAATTCATTCTTTCTTTCTCTTTCCAAGAAAATTCTCTCTTAATTGAACGATAAATTAGCAAATTGTCCAAATCACACAGGTACGAGTGTGACATGAAGATGACACATAGGAGGGTACACGAGCGCATTGTCTCGCGTCACACCCTTTGACGAGGAAGGGGGGGAGGAGGGAGGAGAGGAAAGAGGGAGCAGTTATGATCCTAATCTTACGTTTCATTGTGTCTCGGGCTTAAGTTCCTGCCAGGTCAGCAAACCGTAGATACGCCTGTAACTTTCCGAATGGAATGGAAGAGAGGAACGGGTCCGCGCTCGCAACTCCGCACACAGGTAGCGTAGAAGGCCCCTGCGATTATCGGAGGTGCCTCGCTTCAGTCTGGTCTAGACGTCGGCCGTGCGCGCACCGTTCTTCCGACGTTCTTTCCCGCACCACTTTCCCGTGCGTGTGCCCCGGGTGTGACACACGATCGAGGGATTTGCAGGATCTCTCCGTGTATCGTTTACCAGGTATACCGGCGTATACCGACATCCCGATACTCCCCCTTTCACGCTCGTTATATGAATTCTCAACATCAACGTGCGCTTCATGGGGTTCGCGTGGAACGAGGTAAGGATTATGGTCTGCGTCTCCCTTGTACCCTTGTCTCTCCTCGTTTACACGCGATTATCCGTTCGTGGTATCCGTTACGTTCAACGCGAAATTGCAGCTTCCCTTAAATGAATTTATCATTTACAGAGCGATTATATAGCGTTTTCGAGTAGAGTGGGTTTGAACCCGACCCGGTTCGGTTAACCCATGTTTGACCCGAAAGTATCATAATCTCGTCCAATCAGAAATCAAAGTAAAGCGTGTGACGTCATCGATCCGACCCAGGTTAGATCCAAACCCACTCCATTCGAAAACGCTAATAGATATTATATTTTGAAGTACCACTTTAAAAAAAAAGATAAAGAAGAGAGATTGACAATCACAATTTTGATTTTAGATTTTATACATTAAAGTGTCACTCAAATAGAAAAGTAAGAGGGAAAGATTGGCAATTATAATTTTTAACCTTTACGCTATGAACAGCTACTATAAGAGGCTTTCACCTATGTGTTTATCACACATGAGAAATCATTATAGTGAAAATTTTCACTGCATATATGTATGTGTAATGACATTATAAGGATTCATCGTTAAAGCAATGTTATGAAAGAGCCTTATTAGGAACATCGTTATAGAAGAAACTTTCAGTAATTTTTTATCAACAAATTATTATTTTTCAATAAATTATGTTGACTGACGATGCGATAAAATTATACACTTCAATTCTGTATATGACAACAGTTATCTTCGAGTATAATTTGTTACGATATGATGACAATGCTTTTTAATTTAGTTTTGTCATTACGTAATCGCTGTATGATATTAAAAAATATTTAGCAATAATAGTAAGCAATAACTGTACATTACACGAATAGTATTTTTAATTTCTTTCTTATCGTTTGAATAATATTTATTTATTAAAAATCGCCAAATTTTAATCTGAAAAAATTGCAAATAAAGCGAAATAAGAAAAAAAAGATATTGATTAAAACAACCAACATAATCCTAGTAATAATAAAAAGTAAAAAACGTAGCAGAAAATAAAATAAAGTAACAATTAGATTCTATTATATAGACGCAATTCAAAATTTAAAAATATTCTAAATGATATACTTGAAGAAATCTAATACTGGCCAATTTAAAGAACAGTAATTTATTACTTATTTGAAATATTAAAACCACTGAACAACAGTGCTTTTAATATTTAAATTAAATACTTAATTACTGCCTTTTAGTATTAAATTGACCAGTATTAGATTTTTATAAGGGTATAGACATTATTCAGGATTCCTACAAATATTTTCATTATTATTCTGCGTGAACAATTGACTGCGACTAAACCCATAGCTCGCAGTCATCGAGATTGAATATTTTCACGCGCCTACTCCAGTTTCGCTGGCGCCTTCTCTTGTCCCTGAGTAGAACGCGAATAGAGCGTGCAGTCAATCGCGTTCCCAGGGAAATCGACATAAGTTGCGTGTCGTCAACGTACCGTGGGAACAATCTCGTGATGCGGGTCGCGATGCGAGAGAAAAAAAAATAGCAGAAAACATGAATGTGCCGTACGATTATAACAATAGTTCCCGTAATTGAATTATTTTGTCAAGTCATTTTGCGGAATAAAGAGTGGATCCAGTTAGCCATACACAGTTGAACCAGCACGTTTCTTATATAGTACCTAATAATTCCGTAAGAGACAATTAGCTGAAAGTAGGAATCCTCTTTAAGATTCCTACTTAGTTTTATGTTCCTACATACTTGGAATTAGTTTTCCACTAATTGGCAGTCGTTACCAAGTTATTACAAGAACTATTGCACAAATTGCCGACAATGTGCTGCATTATTTAATATCGTAAGAATTTTAAATAAAAAGTAGACTGAAATAAACAGATTCTTAATATGTTTACAAATAAAGAACAATATACATAAATATATAAATATGTCGGTCTAATAATATATCATATTAATGTAGCTTGCACGATACATTAACATACCGTGCCAACCGTTAATCCTTTCGTGAAGAGTTATAATAGTAGTTTTCATCATACTATTCATTATGTATGGAGAATTATAGTGATTGCGTTTATAAACGCGTTAGAACTTATCATTCATCTGTGGATCATCTGGGATTATATAAATAATATATTAATTTACCTGAATTAATAACATATACGTTTCAATATTATCCTTCTATAGAAAAGAAAAGTGCTCTTAAAATAGAATAGCACTTTATTACATCATGCAGTAATTTAATTTTTAATTAGCTAGCTTCTCAAAAATTAAGTTCGAACAATCGAAATGAGGAATGTTCGCAAAAGAACGGAATAACAAAGTTTGAATTAAAAAATAATTAGCGTCTATTATATATAATTTACGTAAAACTAGTCTAAGACTAATTTTAAGTAAATTCGCAAATCTATTGAAACGTGTCCGCTCATAACATATCCAAAGTGGATACCTGCGCGTGTAGGCACGAGCGGACACGTAAGTATGCCTTAAGCACTTAACTATCTACCATTGTCCTCCTTTGAGGCGGCACGCGGGATGAATTTCAATGACTCCGCGACGCGTAAAAAAAAGATGTGAGAGAGAGAGAGAGAGAGAGAGAGAGAGAGAGAGAGAAAGGCGGCAGCGATCCGTCGCGATACCGGCTCCAAACGGAGCTGTTATTTCACCGGATGCGCTTCCTCGCTTCGTCTCGATTGCAAGTGGAACGACCTGCGCGCAAGTTCTCCCTTCGATTCTATCTTGAGCCTTCCGAGGAGCCTTTTAGAATCAGCGGGGGAATACTCTCATCGGACTCTCGGGACGAGATCGACGACGGCGCGGCGCCGGTAGGCAAGTACCTTCTCGACAACTAACGATACCGGCGATACCGCCACTCTCGGTGAGCTACTTCGCAGAAGAAAGTTCCCAATCCCCATCCCCCTCATCCCGCAGCAACCACAAAGATACGAGCGCGGGTCATGATACATCGGTGCATGAGAGCGCACATATATTAGCGTGCAATCGAGCCCGCGGTCACGTTACCACCGGACCGGATCACCTCGAGGATCGCCGTCGCGGTTTCTCTATGTACCTACTTAACAACACCTTCGCTCAACCTCGCCTCCTTTATCCTTGACTTTATAAAGAAATCCGCGCGGGCGGATCTATGGGACGAATGATCGAGAGAGAGAGAGATCCGGCAAGCTATTTTTCTATGTCTTTTTTATCGCGAGAAACCACGATAAAGTTACGCTCGCATAACCGCTCGCACTTCAGATAACCGCTCTATCGTGACATTTGGTGCATCCGGATATCTTCACCGCTGCATCTTAACTGATGAGTCAGGATCTTTTATTAGAAAATAGACCCATACAGTACACTTTAACCGAAGAACATCCTGAGAACATCCTTAGGACATTCTTTGGACACCTTTAGAACATCCTTGGGAGATTTGTTATAATTTTTCTTTAAAAAAAAAAGGTAATCGATAATCGTCATTAAGAATCTCTGAGGGACTTGGATCGAAGTCCAAGTTCGTGGTCAGACCACAAACACGATATGCCTTGAGCATCTGTGCAGATGCATGAAAGACCTCGACGGCGTGGGAGAGATGCGCTGAGATGCGCGCTTACGTAGTCTCACGTCTACACGCAGTGCTATGTAATTCCATTCCAATCGTTGCGGTCACGATATTAATAATACCTGAGTAACGGTGGGCGTGCACCACAGTGTAATTAGCAACTTCCTCTCTTAGTAAGAAGTAACGAGCACGCATAGGAAGGACGACACGTTATATGTGTTAGGTGCGTTTGGCACCCACGGCACGTCCTTCGATAACGCGGACATTTCGATTTTATATGCGGGTCGACGAGCGCGCGAGTAAAGCTGACAATGAGAGCGAAAGTCGCGCTTCGAGCGCGACAGACAGCATACGAAGGCTTGGCAAGAATCGAATATAATAATAAATCATAAGTGAGCGTTATATTGTCGCGTACGTATTGGAAAAAATATATATGACACAGAACTAACTACCATTTTTTAAATCTTTATTTTATACTAAAAATTTTATTTTAATTTAATCAAAGTTGCAAGGAATTTAATATATTGTTTCAAAAGCTACATATTCAAGAAGATTGTAATTTTTAAAAAATTCTTTTTTAATATATAAAAAAATGGAGTTTTATTATACATTTTCTTCATAGAAAAAACGGTTTTATTGAAGTATCAAAAAATTTAGCTAGATACAGACCTGAAAATAATTTTTGAATTATTAAAATAATTATACAGAACGTTCAAATTGGAGTGGCTAGAATATTAACTTTTTGCGGTATTGCTCATTATGTTGGAGATTCCTACGTAATTATTTTGATAGTTCAACAAAATTGTTTTCAGATCTGTATCCAGCTAAATTTTTAAATACATCAACAAAATCACTCTTTCGCTATTAAAGTTAAATAATTTATGTTGATAATTAGTTTTATATGTTGCTCCAAAATTTAGAATTTTGTGTGTTATACAATATATATTTGCAGGATTAAAATTTTATTTACAAGATAAAAAAATATTTCACATTTTTATGGAAGGAATTCTCTAATTACATAAAAAAATAAAACTCTTATATTCTCGAATGAAGTAAACGAATGAAACTCGATACGTAAATCTTGATTGACCGATTGCGTGTTCCGTAAGGAAGTTTCGTTGATCCTTAATAAACGGTACACTTAATACACTAGAAATACGCAAGCCATCCGAGAAACACGCAGACGGATTACGAGATCATAAGCGGGGGCGGGAGACGATCGGTGAAAGTGAGATTAGGTACTGTATGGACTGGTACAGATTGAGTCAAGATACCGCAAATAAGATTCTCATAAGATATCCTAAATTTAACCTGTTTACAGAGTGAACGAATGTATAAACAGATATACTCTCGTTACATTACACGATAGAACTGCTAGAAATATGAATTCCTATTATATACAGATATGTTTAAATTGCAAAGAATTTTTTTTAGTATTCTAAATATTAAAAGACGTCCACAATTAATAGTAGGATAATATATGAATAGAGCAATGTAAATAAAAAATAAAATTATAATAAATAAATAAAAATAAAGATTATTTATATTTCTTAGTAGCTTCTGAATTGTTATATTATATAACAGTTTAAGTTTCTTTTTTACTATCTTTTATAGAAAATAATAGCTATATAGGAAAATCATAATTTACATATAATCATTTTTCTACTTAATGACTTAACATGTGAAAAAAATTATTTAGAGGAGTTATTAGTTATTCATAAATAATTAATATATATAAATTATCTAAAAAACTAAATAATTAATAATCTAAAAGAAAAATAGGTCATGTTTTCACTTAGGAAAGAGATTATTTATCTCAATATTTATCTCAATATTTATTAATTACTCATTTATTGGAACATTTTAATTACTTCTATCAATAAATTGTTATATAGAAATCGAAGAGAATCGGATAAAATTTTTACGAGTGAAATATCCGCAACATTTTGGAAAATAGCGTTAATTACTTCTGTGATCATTGAAATTGCTAATTATTTTCAACGCGTGTCCGATAACTGTACACCAGATGTCGAATAAATATAAGAAAACGTCGGGACAAAACAAGATGAGACGAGTGGCGAAGCGCGGATAACGGTAACGCGTGACGCGCTCGTTTCACCTGTCCCAATATGTCTTATATCCGATATAGTCGATTCCCCTGGCCCAAAGAGAGGAGAAACGAGCCGGTGTAACGAGCGCGCGTGTCCAACAATTTACATATATGGCGCAAAGTGCATCATCGTGCGGTGCGGCAAGTGTGCAAGGTGCAATCGGCTCTCTCGGCGCATCTCATACGTTCGTGTGTACTGTACACACGCCGCACGTTGATATCACCTGAGAAGGAAGGAAACTGCGAGGCGTGAGAGAGGGAGGAAGAGGCTTGCGCGGCTGTATGTCAGGGGGCCAAGCTAACGGTCCACCCAGACTCTCAGGACTCTCTGTAATCCAATCGTTGCAACGCAACTCGCGTCTGCTTTTCTCTCTCCTCTTTCTCTCTTTCTCCTCATATATCTCCCGCCTTCCTTCCCGGCTCGTTGCACATATGTCGTATCGGACCGTGACGTTCATCCGAAAGACTGAATTCACTGAAACGATCATGATAGATTTCTGCTACTTCCTTCCGAAGAACGCTAAGAAATATGAACAATGTAACTTTGCTGGCTTTGAAAGAAAACCACATTATTATGTTCCTTCGTTTGAAAATTCAATGATTTTTTTTTATTTACCTCGCAATTACTCAATTAAACATGATATCGATAGGAGAATGTCGGAAAATAATTATAATTAGAATATGTTTAAAAATAATATCATTCAAAAAATTAATATAATAATTTCCGAAGTTATAATTACGAACTTTTTACTTTCCTCTTCTTTCAACTTTGACATTTAATTTTGATAATTAAAAGAACTAAGAAAGAACATGGGCAATAGGAATCAAGCGCAGAAAACGTTGCGCAAATAATACGACTATAAAGAGTAAAACTTCTTTATTTTGCTAAACGCGCTTACATGTTTCGGCTCATTTTTGAGCCTTCTTCGGAGCAACATAAACTCACATATATAAAATATAACAAATATTAACTTGTCATGGTGAGCACCCCTGTATCGAGAATATAAATGCCAGAATTAAACCCAGATAAGAATGAAATAAATAAAAAAACGAAAAGAAAGAGTTATAAGGAGTCTTGGTTAGTTTGATTTGTCATACGAATTTGTTAATTAAAAAATATTCTTATCAGATTTCATTTTAACGTTTAAGAAAACACAAAATATCTTTATATGTATCTACCTACAAGAATAACTTATGATGCAAGCATTCTTTTAGCATTAATTATTCCGATGTTACAGATGCGGAAGTTACGGGAGAACGAGGGAAACCGACCGATACAGTCAACATCTCGCATAGAGAAAAAAAATCTCAAAGACGATGATCACATGGTACGTAATTCTTTAACGCACAATTATATATAACTTTAACGAGTAATTTTTTAAATAGTTCCTCCGATACAAACGCTTCTGATATGCAAAATTACTTCAATTATTTTTCTTTATAAATCTATTAATATTTCAACTATATTGAGCTCTACAGATACACGTAAGTGATTATTTATTATCATATTTCTCACAATACCTCTCATATCTCTCGCGATAAAAGTGTATAATGACATAATAAGAATTAAGGTGGGGTATCGTTTAAGGTGAGGTCATATATGCGCGCAATAGAATCCAACAGAGCCATAAATGAAATCGAGGTCGAGCGTCTTCGTGAACTCGCGCTTGAACAGCAGGAAGTCATCGAAATACTTAGACAGGCAGTTAAGGTAATGGAATTTTTCTTAAGAAAGTAAATATGAATTGAAAATTTGAAAAATACAATTTTTCATTTCTCGTAAATTTTAAAGGATCGTAGAATACTAAAACTAATATACATTATCAGTTTGAAAGAAAGATATTTCAACCTTAAATCTGCAAATTAGAAAAAAACATAGCAAATAAAAGTATAGACATCTTAATTTGAAAAAAAATATTAAAGATAATTTGAAATAGATTATTAAAAATTAAATTTGCGTACTAATAAAATCATTCTAATATAAAAACTAAATTTGAAAAATAAAAATCTGATATCTTTATGTTACTTAAGGAGAGAGAGAGAAAGTTGGAGCAGTTATCCAACAAGAAGAGGAAGGAGGAATTTTATAAACAGTGGCTAGAGTTAGAGCCAGTGGCTGAAGTGGATGACGAGGAGGATCATGAAGATGATGACAGCGCTCTATCGAGTGCCCCGTCCTCGATGTCGCCACAACCTGGGGGCTATGGTCAGTGGCAAGGCAATGGTGTCACTAGAGAAGCATATGAAACCGTTCTCATCGAGATCGAGGATCTACAATCAAAGCTTCTTAAAGAGCAACGCGAGCTATCGCATGCCAGAATTCAAATTTGCGACTTGGAGAAAGCACTCTTGCAAGAGGTAAAATTTGTAATTGTAATATAATTGCTGCATAGTTCTTGGCGATTAATTATAATACAATGGGCGTATAATTCTTGGCAATTTCTTTTCGTTTAAAATTATAATTGATACTTTATGATGACGGATGGATTATAACCTAGGAACAAATATCAAGAATCTTTAGCTTGTAATGTTGCATACTTGAAAATTTTGATAAAATCTTCTGCATTTCACAGAGATGTGCCGATCGTGATAAAGAATTAAGTGGGTTGAATGATAAACTTCGATCTGCTGAAGAACGAGAAGCCGCACTTTTGGTGGAACTTTCGGAGATACGAGAGCAAAACGAGCTGCTAGAATTTCGATTGCTCGAAATGGAAGAAATACCTATGCGCAAAGATAGTCCCGATACGGTGGACAGCGGCATCGTTTCACCAGAACCTGTTCATGCGAACAAGGTAAGCTTTTGTTTCGTATTACACATCCCAAGCCTTAAATTAATAGAGATGATAAAATAACTTATTTTATCATCGATCACTAGGAATTTTTACTTATTATAAAATTAGAAAAGAATTTTTTATTTATTATAAAATTATTATTGATACGCTAACAATCGTTCGTGTATCTTCCATTTATATCTTGCAATGCAATGATATTTCAGGATCATTTAATTAACAAACAGAGAAACCGTGCCGTGGCAACCGTGATACCCTACACAAATGCTACAATGAATTCTATAAAATCTACGTCACCCGTGTTACCGCGAAAGCCCCCGCTTACCCTTCAGGAAAGTGGTATCTTCGAGGAGGAAGAAGAAGAAGAAGAAGAAGAAAAAGTGTATGAAGATGAAGAAGAGCGCGACATCGAGTTTGCCAGCCGCGGTACTCAGACGGAAGCACCGTCCGGCGAACTCCTGCAGGAAGTGCAGCGTCTTCAAGAATTAAGAGCTCGAATTCAAGAACGAGCGGCTAAGATCACAACACCAGTCTTCCATCCGATTGATTCATCTAAGATCTGCTTTGATGTGTCAACAATGGATTCGATAGTCCAGCTGACCTCCTACCAGGAGCGCGTTCGCGATCTCGAGGAAAGACTTGAAATGTACGAGGAAGCTGAAAAGAATCGGGAACAAAAAAAGCGGCTGTCTAAACAGCGAGAAGAGGAGCTATTGGATGAAAACTACAGACTTACGGAGAAAACATACTGGTTGGAAAACGAACTGCGGACCATCAGCGCAAAGTGTACTGTCAGCGAGAATAACAGTGGAGAGACAACTGTCATGCATCAAATAAAGAACATGGGCCAAAATAAACATTCAAAAGATGTACAGAACTTGGAAATTGTACAAGATCAACTTAAAGATCCAAATTGCACGCGTGCTGTTCAAACCATAGAAACATATGGAAATTACATGGCTACAGAATGTCCTCAATGTCAAGATAAAGATAAATCCGACAAGCAGATCACTCTGGGTGCTCAACGTAGTGTCACGGTAATATATGTTGTATTGATCTAGCCCTTTTTTAAATTCATTTACCGATTTGAATAACTTCCCGGGAAAAAATGTTTTATATATAATTATATAAAATTATATAAAAATATATATAATTTTGTATAATTGTATATAAATGGACATATTTTATATAATTCTTTAATTTGAAGCAAACTAATAAACGATCGTTGCATATTTTATAGCTTATATCCCTAGAGGAGAAGGAGAAGGAAGACGAACTGAAACTCTGTAAATCCGAAGAACCGGCCGTTACTGATCTTACCAAAAACGACTTAGAAAAGAAGGTTAGCCGAAGACGAGTTGGGAGTAACGAGCGCGAAATACGGTCCGCGAAAACAGCAAGAATGGCAAATGTCAGATTCGTCCGCGACGTCTCCTTTGGACGAAGAAATCATCCATTAGTCTTGTATCAGGAAATTTGTGTTTAGCTTATGCCGTCGCTATATCAAATCCTTAACAACGAACTCTAGTAAGAGGGCGTGGCTTAAAAATTCAATAACATCGTCTAGTAAACTTTCGCTGTAATTCCCCGTTTTCACACCGAAGAAAGTTGTGCTCGCGTTATAATTAAAAGCTGATGTCTGCCTAAGTTGATATGTAGTTTTTGAGAAGCTGGGAATTTCCCTCGCGATAGAGGATCGCGCGAAAGAAAGCGCATGTTCTTCGGAGCGACAATTTCCAGAAAATAGCGACGAACAGAAGAAGACCGAGGTCGTGGAGAGAAAATACGGATGAGGAGGTGAGGAAGAGAAGGAGAAGGAAAGCTAACCGACTGCATATCTACCTTACGTCTTTTAGCGTACGTATATGAGACAGACGACCGACAAGCTCAATTTTATTTGGAAAAAGGATACAACTATCAAATACGATAGCCAAATATAGTCAAGTATCTCAGATTACAATAAATCCAACAGATTCATCAAAGTATCTGATACTTTGCTAATCTTTCTCCAGACATTTTGCAGAATCTGTTCTCGATAAAGTTTGCTATCTGAGATACCCTGCTAACATTTTGCTTGCTGAAATATTGTGGTGCTGCAATTCTGTTTTTTTTTTTTTTTTTTTTTTTTTAAGTTGTCCCTATCCTATGACATTAATATTCTCAAAATTGTCGGGTAATAATCATGTTTACATTTTCAAAATTATCAATTATAGTGTAGTGCACTCTATGACTTTTTATGCATTTTGATTAGAGAATATTCATCGAACTATGTTCAAAAAATTCCGAGTAGCTATTTGGACTGTAGTAGAGCTTTGTAACAAGTTTCCGCCTACATGGCGTAGTCGCAACATTATACATTACGCGCTTGATACCAGTTGGTGATGGTAACGATTATGCTTCACTTCTCCTATTTTCTTCATCTGTCTCATAGAAATTAGAATTATAGTAAACAAAATGCATAAGCATAACGTAGCATAGCATAAGGCCGTCTGAATCAATAAACGTTCAGCATAAAGTTTCCATATTGATTTGTTTACATAACATTCTTATTGATCTAGACGTTTTATGCTGGCTATGTTATGCTTATGCATTTTGTGTGCTATTAGTCCTTAATCACTATGGCAAAATATATTCGTAAAAATAGTGAGCATTAATTTGATTTCAAGTAAAAATTTCTTTATTTCAAGACAAAAATACGCATCAAAATTTAATATTTAGCGTGTTTAATATATTTATTAATAATATTTATTAATAATTATTTTTTTGCTCCGTTTAAAACATTACTATATAGCAGATTCAATTGTCACATAAAAAATCTTTTAAACGTTTACGTTTTATATATTGGACGTTTAGGCAATTATTGTTTTTAACACCAAAGAGTTAGAACTTGTACAGCACAAAAAGATTACAGAAACATCCCCGAAATTACTGCAAGATTGCAACACATCGTACAGTAATCTTTTTTACAATATTTTTACCATTAATATTGCTACAAATTGTTGAAATTGCATGTCTCTCTATAACGCCTGTAATATTTTACCGCAATTCATAAGATTATAATGTTGCTGTATAATTGAAAACTTCTGTGCTGTACGGGGAATATGATGTAAGTTCATGCTTCACCGTTGGTGTACTTTACGCAGGTGATCTATTTTCGCTGGAGATAAATGCGAGAAGAGGTTCTCCATCGTCTCTCGTCGTCGCAGACTCTGTCTATCAACCCACGAGTTCCACGGAAGAGTCAATGAACCCGTGGGTAAAACCCGCGGCACAAACGAGGTAAGATAACTTTTCTAAACGCTCATATTAATTTTAATAAGTAGCAAATCGCAATCAGCTTCCCAAGCACTTCGAAACATGGGCTTTAAATTCAATTTATTCTACAAATTGGACATCGATTTATGCCTGCATAGCTGATACTACTTATTCACAAGTAAAAGAAGGACGTGCAAAGTAAACATAGCGTAGAGACACATTAGCGGATCAGTTAACTTTGAGTCAGTTTACATATAACTGATCAACTTCGGTCGGTCCTCATTGATTTTAAATCATGAATAATAATTCGTTTATATAAATGTTTTTACAATTTGTTACAGGACAATACGGCTGGCGCTGCTTGGTGTGCCCAAGTGACGATCAGAAATGGTACGTCCTAGAAATAAAACGAGGGCGCCTGCGGATCGAGTGCCAACCTGAACCCTCGGTTTGGCGTACTTCACCTTCCCCACGTCACGACCAATCTTTTCGTACAAGCTGTGAAATCAAGTGCCAAATAAGCCGTAGATTATATATATCTCCCTCACACGCGAGCGTAAATTATATAAAGCGTTACTATAAAATAATTATAACGATGCTTTGTAATAATTATTACAACGTGCAATAATTATTACAAAATAATTTCACGTATGTTTCGAAATATCCGCGATCGATGCATTTTTAAGAGATGAAGAATGACGTCCAGAGAAAATCAGATTGAAGATGACTGCACTAAACAGACATGTACCAAGCGACATATCAAATGTATCTTCGAATTCTTAATACGTCGTCTCTATCGAAATTTAAATCCACGTTTCGACGTAAATTTAAATTTGATGTGACGAAAGGGCAACTGCGCGTGCGTAAGCTAATTTGATGTCACACGTCACATGTGTGTCATAAATTATCGCGCGATTCGTGATACTATGCATTCAACGATTCACAAAGGCATGTCTGTGCAGTGCCGTTGAGAACAAAGATTCTATATCAATGACTATTGGAAATTTTATTATAATTTCCATTATTATACATTGCGTGAGGAATCGTTAGAAAGAGTAATTGTAGGAAAGTAATATATATATGTATCATAAGAAATATAAATTTCTCAACGATTCACTTCACTCCAATATCGTTTTCTTTTAGCTTTTCATTTTAAACTTTTGCACGCCAATTTTACGCGATAAAAAAGTATATAATAGAATTCTATACTGAATTAAATTGAGGTAATTGCTACCTTCATTGTAGGATATTATTTCATCAATCTTATCGAAACTAAGCTAGGCTTGCGTGTGTCTTTATATTTGAAAAATATATATGTGTATGTGTGTACGTATGCTTCAACATTTAATGTTAATTGATATACGTATTAGAGTGTAAACAATGTGTTTCTAGTCCTACTTTTCGTTCGATCGTATAACACAACGAACGTGCCTTAGCATCATGTATATCGATCTTGAGTGATTTGATAGATTTAGTATTTTTCGCAAGAAGTGTGTATATCCAAACACTTACCGTATTTATGCTGTATAGATTTTCAGAGCAAAAATGATTTGATCAAGCCAGTTCGACCATTATGGCTGTTTGCCTTGCTTACAGATTCATTTCATACATAGAATTGATTTTATTTGTCACGTGTGTATCTGCAAGAAATGAATAAAACTGCCCATCTGTTCTTCATCTTTTTTTCTTATTATTAAATTGCTAATTTCTAGAACGAATAAGTTAAACTAAATCTTATTTTTATTATTCAAATAAAATATATCTTTCAAATAATTACTAAATAAAAAATTCTACTCGGTTTATTATACAGTCAATCTACCATCATATTTTATTATATATCTGTCCACAAAAGATATTGATTAGAGCAGATATTTTACAAAATCTGTTTTTGGCAGATTTTACTGGATGCTATATTTACTTGTTAATATGTTTTGCAGCTACGTCTTTTGATCAGAGGACTTGAATACGTTTTCGGGGATTTTCGTCTGTTTATCGGGGACTCCTCGTTTGCCGTAAGCGGCAGATGCAGCGACGCCCATCAGCAAGGATGGCAATGTACATTCCATAAAACGGACCCTCTCGACGAGTACGTTACGCTTTCTCTCCAATGAAGCGTTCCTCTTCTCGTAGCTTTTCAGCATTTGCCTCCAATAACTCGTTTTATTAGTATTAATTTCACTTGCGGATCTATCTATATTTGCTACAGCGGCTGAGGTTCTGGAGAAATCAGCCATCGTTCACAAAAAATTTTGACAAGCTGAAATTAGGTTACTAAATAAACGTGAATAAACGCTCTAGGCTACATCATGAAGTATCTTCCATTAACATCAACCTTTAATCTTCAAATTTCGAGTCACGTTAGCACCAAAATAACCAAAAAAGGTACGAAATGGCAAGTGACATGGCGATATAAAATAAAAATGGCTCAACATTATTGGAAGTCGTCGGAATCATTCGTGTTGTCGTTACGCTGTTATTATTTCAGATTAGACTGAATTTATTTTGTTTAAATTAAACGCGATGGAAATAGCAGGCGACGCGAAAGATGTCGCAAAACTTCGTTCTCTTACCATTCCGATTCCATCGAAGCAAGGTGTCGTGCTGATGAATCACGACATCCCTTCGTCAGGCATAACACATTCACAATCTAAAATGCCCCCTTGTCCTGCATATCGTTTCTGCAGGAAGCTAAGAGGGCCTTATCGTTCGCCTATGCTTGATAGCGATCGTGATCATCAGCAGCAAGTAGGTCGAATTTAAAAATCGAATCTGGTAAACGCACACCTTTTCTGTCACAGTATAATTTTATAATTTATTTTATCTGTTTGATATCGTAAATAATAAGTTAAGAAAATTTGAATCATTGTAAATAATAGACGTCTCGGGAAAAAATGAAGATTTCATTATATATGTGTGGATCAAATTAGATCAAATAAGATCAAATTGTATCTGATGAGATTTAGTTTTTAGATATAATCAGATCTTCAGAAATCTAGCTTGGCCTCACATGATTGATGTCATATCCATTAAGATCTAAATAGATAATCTGCGATATAAATAAAATGCTATATTAAAAGCATATTGTAGATCTAAGAGAATATATTGATATATATGAATATTTAACTTTATACAATGAAACTAAATGTAATAAATATTAGATCTACAGAAATATAATAATATCAAAGAAGATATATATATATGTACAAGTGTAATCTGATAAAAATTGGCATACATATCTACAAAGATCTACAGAGACATAATAATATCAAAATAGATCTACAATCTTGGTTAAAGGTATAAGGCAATAAGGCACAATTGCAATTTTGTCGCATTTTACGAAAAGTTAAGTATCTTGACAAAAAAAATCTCAGAGGTTTTCAACCACGCATTTTAAAGCTTAAAAATATATTATATGATATATACTAATGAGATAAATGTTTATATATTAAGATATAAATAGATCAAAGTATATCTACATCGATCCATTTTGATCAGGTCAAAATGAAGATCTCTTAAGATCTCTTTAGATCGAATGAGATCTACATATATATAGTGAAATCTTCTTCATTTTTTTCCCGGGCATTTATTTAAAGAAATGACAAAAGTATTAATAAACATTGCGAAATAAGTGCTGATCTTACCATTAAAAATCATTGCATTGTTCAATTTATTTAACGTACATATGTGTACGTGAATGTCTATAATTAATTTACTTGAGTCTACATTAAGAAGGAAATAACAAATTGCTAACAGATCACAATACTCCACGATTTATTGCAAGCGATTAAAGAAGCTGCGTTAAAATTGATCGAATTAATTACGATAGAGGAGCGACGGAGGAGAAGCGCGGATCCTCGAATATGCTATCCTGATTCAAGACGATACGAGAGGAGTATTCAAGTAATGAAATTTTTATTTTTGGATTTGTCACTCACTAATCACATTTACGATAAAAAATAATCAGAAAAATTGAAAATAAAATAGCACTAATTGTGATCAACTTCTGTTAGCCACATAATCCTGAATCTGGATTAATCGCGACTACGTCCTCCTCAGTTTGTGCACTCTGTGGCGTCGCACTTCACCTGAAGGATTCTTCAGAGAAATCAAGGCAATTCGTGGTCGATAGAGAAAGAAGTGATGATTACGGTCACGGTATCTCACCGAAACAGCTTGAGAATATGTTTTTGAAAATGATCTATAAAATTCCTTCACCTGCCGAAAAGGATATAAATAGCGATAATTTCTCTATTCCTGGAGGTGTACTTGATTATATTATTTCCAAAAAAAATGGTAGTATTGATCGCACGAAAGGACAAGAAAAAGTCTCTTCAAAAACCCAATCGACTGATACGAATGAGAGCGGATTACAATCAAAGCTGTTGTTTATACAACGAAAATCTTCCGATAAGATCGCGCGTCAAATACGTCAAGATGAGTCTCAACGAAGGTGTGGTAGTACAAGTCAAATACCGAGATACGTTAGTGAGTAAAAAAAACAAATTTTATTCCTGAAAGAAATTTCTATTGCTTATTTTACACTATCGACTATCAAGAGATAATAGATACTATTTATATAAGCCATGACTGTTGTTCATGTAAAATAGCTAGCAAACATGAATATAAGACCAGTGAATTATCACATCAATGCATCGTCAATATATCGTCTACAATTTGCTCCACCCAAGATGCAGCGACATTTACTCAGGAAATGGTAAATCAAATTTATTACTCATATTAAGAACATTACTCGAAAATAAGTCTTTGCTTCGTTAGAAAAAATATATCCTATTAAAAATATTATTCGAAAAATAGAATGTGATATATGTGTAATAAAAACAATTTACATAATAGCAATTCTTTGAACGTAATGTATATCGTAATATGAACAAATATTTTAATACTTTTTTAATCGTATTAATATAATGCAATTAAAAATTTATAAAATTTGATAGTGAAAAATCGTAAAGTTATGATAATTAATTGTAACAGAATTATTTTCAGCTTTGTCCATGCGCATGTGGATTGCTTATAAAAGATGGAACCGAAAGCAAAGTGTCTATCAATCCGATGTCTATATTGAAAGACGAACTTATTAAAACGTACAATATTATATAAACATATAATTTTTATTCTTTTCACCCAATACAAAACATAAATAAATATAAATTCATAAACATAAATAAATAAACATAAATTTCTCGATTTCTGCAAAACTCAGCTCAAAAAATTAAATATCATATAAATTACACATTAGTATTTTTATTTCAAAACATCTCTTCTAAAACAAATGATTGCGATTATGAAATAACATATTTTGTGTATTTTTTTAGTAAACTTGAAGAGTTAGGTCTGCATTTAGATTCAAGAGAAATAACGCAAACAAAAGTACATGGTGACACAGTAAAGGTCAAGAAAACGAAAATGCAGAAGTTGGAAAAAAATATGAATGTCAAACGTTGGGTAGAGGAAGTTGTGCAATTGCGGTTACAAGTGCAAATTGAGGAGCTGCATAAAAATATTCAATTTTTCAAACAAGAAAACGAATATATTCGACATCTTTCAGAAAAATGTCGCCGTTTGTCAGAAGACATAAGGAATTTACAGCAATTGCTAGCGATCAGAGAAACATACTCTGGTGAGGATTTACATTTAGAATGTATAATCTATTTTTTGTATTTTTAATTTAGCATATTACAGAATGTGCATTACGAAGTTTCAGGATTTACGACAACGATTAAGCACTTACAAGCAAAATATCACAATCAACACGGAATAATAGCCACATTAATCGGGATGTTTCAAGGTTCAATAAACATTCAGCAAATCGCTGCGAAACTATTAGCACCGTTTAAAGAACGTTGGAATCCGAGAGAAAAGTATTTTAGATGCAACGCGTCAACGAATATAATCGCACTATCAAATTTCTAGTATAAATTTAAAAAAAAGTCAACGTTATTATATTTTTTCAGCATAACAACGACTCATGTATCATCTGCTTCGGGAGCGCAACCTCCTTTAAACCCAGCGAGTTCCATGGTATTCGACGTTTATTAAAATATTTTTAGATAAATCACAAATAATACACATTAATATAAATAATGAATTACATTCTATGTATAACTTATTTTGCAATATTGCAAAACGAAAAATAGTTTAAAAATTCTTTCACGTAACGTTGCAAATCTGACGGTTAAACAGTTAATGGCGCGTCATATCGATTTCACATTTGTGCGCGGGATATAGAAAAACTTCCGGCGATCGACCAAATCTTCCAAGGTATTCAAATCAGGCAGCACAGATGGAATCTCAAAAGGAAGATTAGGATGCACGACTATTATCGGTGCTTGGCTAGAGCTGGAAAACCGAGTATTCGTATTAATCTTGTTGCGATTGCTGGGTGTGTAATACGCCTCGGTAGACGTCGGTTGTCTGGGATAATAAGGATCATATTCCAACTCGTTAGGTACTAACGGCTCCAAAGATAGCGTCAAAGCGTGCACAGGAATTTCTGTAGTGGATTTTACGTAAGCGTTAGCTTGAATCGATCGTAACGTCTCTGAGTACGGATGGATATCTCTGTTGTAACTGGAGAAAGACTTCTCACGCAGGAAAGATGAATGCCGGTTATCTTCCGATGCCATCGCTTTCGCGGGCGAAGAATTCGAGAGAGCTTTTGTCATGAGTCTCTGATGGCAAAGATAACGACTGTCTTGGTACCGTTGGTTTGTCGTTACGTAGATTCCAAGAATCGAACTCTTTGGTAAGTGTCCGTGCAGTGGAAACTGTCATGTGGTTCCTCAAATCAGCTTTGCACGTCGTGCAATTGTCGGTGATTTGCCGAGCTTGATTCCGTGTTTGATCCTTTAAGAATAGATTCGCGCTGAAGACGAAGCCGGTTTGGAACTTATTAGGCATGGATTTGTCGGGCCGTTGAATTACATGGAAAGAACGCGAAAATGCCAACCGATGATCATCGAGGGAGTTGCTCGATTCCACTGGGGACCTCGTCGAGGAAGTTACGTGCGCGATTTCCTTGTCTATATTCTCGTTTGGATGTTGAGCCGACGAATAAATAGTCGCTTGGCAGTCGACGAGATAAACGTGATCGCATATCGAGGCATCTTGACGGAAAGCCGTTCCTTCGGGACATCGGTAAGTGAATTTGTTCCCGTGATCATCGCACGTGTGATATATTTTGCAATTTGCTTCGATGTCAGCATAAAATCCCATAGGCCGGTTGTAACAGGAGAAGCTGGTTTTGACGGTTGGCGGAGTGGTATTCTGCGTGGGTGAACAATCGTGATCATACAACTTAAAGACGTTTATTCGCATTTGAAAGCGAAATAATTTAACTTATTTGTAAACTTATGCAAGTAACTAATTCCTCACTTTTTACGTCATCAATATGCACAGCTAATCCGATGTAACGTAATTAACATTAACGTTTAAAATTCTGTTACTTACAAAAACTTCTTCAGCATGAGTAATAACAACAAATAACATGCATCGTAGAAGATACGATTGTAGAATCCAGTAAAACGCCATTTTTTTCAAATAATCTAAGATCACTAAAAAATTACGCGAGTTCGAATTACGCGGAAAGCTGCAGGAGCTTCGCTCTACCGTCTAGATTCTAGAAGATCACTACACGGCGTTACAAGAAGTTCAAGTGAAAGTAACTCGAGGATGAGTCTGAAGCTGTTCTCTCTCTCTCTCTCTCCTTCCATCTTCTACTTCCCTCTCTTTAACTTTTCTTGATAATATACCTGGCACACTTAAGTTGCGTTCCACTTGCCGCTCGTAACGCTCTTGGAATCATTTCATTTTTATTGTTTATCAAATATTAAATAAGGGCAAATTGCTCAGGAGCATTGCGAATTTTTTACACTAACTTCTGCTTCTAAAAAATATAGAATCTATTACAAAATGTTTTTATACACCTTTTTAATATATATTTTTTAATATATATAGTAAATATGTAAAAATATTAAAAATATCAAACATTAAAAAATAGTGGACTCATATAAAATGTTATAAATGTATATGCATAAAGACTCCATAAATACATGAACATACATATTAATGGCCGTTTTCCAGCAAGGACAATATAACACAATGAATCATTACATTCTTATTGTTTGCCAAAGTGAAATAATAAAAGATACAACATTAAAACACATTTTAAACATTGTATCATTTATTATTTCAACAATATTTATTTAGATATAATTTTTTCAAGAAAGTGTTTTTCTTTACTTTCTTAATGTGCATTTATGAATTTATAAAAGATGCACTCCTATTGATAATACATTTTTCATTTCATTAAAATAACATATCACGATTAAAACAGTTTTCTAAAGAGCTCCAGATATAGTTAACAACTTTATCAGCAATCATTAACTGCGTAAAAGTATTGAGCGACATCTGTTAAAATTGTTTCCTGGTTTATCAATTGTTAATATCTATTTATTTTATTTCTAATAGAGCGCAGAAAAAATTAATAATTTCTAAAATATACAATTTTAATATAAGTACATCAATAATATTTTAGGACAAATTTACACACACAAGATTTGCTTATAAAAATACTACAGAAAGAAAAAATGGAAAATCTCATATTGAGAGAGACAAAGATTTGTAATATATCTGAGCTTTTTATTGATGACATGTATAAATATGTGCTCTAGGCATACTGGCGTTTTCCGTTTAATAAAAATAATTATAGCGAAAAACGGCGCAGAAAGTGTAATATCAAATCGATAATATAGTATACGACAACCACCAAGGCTGATACATGGCAAAACCATCGTCAAAATTTATGTAAGTCACATTTTGGGTATAAAGAACTATCGATATTTATCATTATAGGGAATACAGTTAATTAATCTTTAATTGACAGTCAGCGAATGTAGAATTATAAAAGTTTATATTAGGGGAAATTGGATCAAGTTGCGCAAATGGGATATTTGGCCCGTGCTTACAGATTTATCGCATTAAGATTCGATTACACTAACGTTACTTTAATTTTAAGCGAGGCTTAAACTCTCTATTTTTCTGTCTCTCTATGTTTTAAAAAAAGAAAGAGAGATTTTTAAGCTTCGCTTAAAGTCAAAGTTGGTGCAATCGGGCCCAAGACTTATCATGTCATTATAAGTCCATTATATTTATAAAGAAAATGTAGAATATGCTTAATTTGCATATTATAGGCTCTTTGGCACAACTATCTGGATATGTTTTTACATCCCCTGATTGATTTCCGAATCTATAGCTTTTCAAGCTACATTCGGTTGTAGGGCTATCAAAAAGTTATCTTTCTAACGTGCAAAAAGGAGTTTTATGACAACTTTTGTTCACATTGTATATTGACATATACGCATTTATCTTATCTTGGTATCTGTTTATGTGTTTGCGACGATATTCTCATTTAACGTGAATTATCCTGTTTCTCAGAGTTTTGTGGATCTCACCGTAAAAGAGAAATGTTGGGACATTTATTTAACCGTATATAATCCACGGGTATTTCTACCGTTTCTATAAAATAATCGTTCTAAAAGAATAACTTTCTAAAAAAGAATAATAAAATAATCCGAGATTACGCTATCGTAGCCGGTACTATTTCAACTTCTTGAGACGTGTCACTTAACATTAAAGCAGCCGTCGTTTGCTGCCGAGAATTTTGATCGATGCCTCTCGTGCTCGGTGGAACATACGTCCACCATGCCAGAAAGAAGAAAAGAAGCGAAGCCGCTTTTCCGATGAATGCCAGCGCTAGCATATACCTATGAAAAACATGTTTGTAACAAATTCATTTGAAACTTGTGAGAACTAATCTGCCAATCATGTTAAGGAACCGTGTAAATTGCCAACCTGCTCATGTAGTAATTGTCGTATACGAGGCACGCTCCTCTGTCGTCGCACGTTTCGTTCCACAAGATACACGTATCATCTATAAGGGCGCCGAATACCATTGGTGCCGGTATAGTTCCTAAAATCCGAACTTTGATCCACTGTATCCCTAAAGCGAATGATCGTTGATCGTCGCGCACGACTCTCAGGGTGGACGAGAGCGCTGGCATTGTGCACAGGAATGTCATGAACATATTACAAAATGCCAGGACGATAAACAGCCACAGGTACGAGCATGAACTTCCGCAGGTAGTATTGACAGCCTGGTACTGAACGACATCGCCGGTATCTTCGCTCGTCAAATTCATCGCTGGTGCGTGTATGCAGCTGCAATCCGAGTATATCTAGAAAGACAGTCGCGCATGACATTTATTTGCTGCCTAAAAACGAAACGCTATTCTAGAAATACACCAGGGAATATACTTTGACATTGTTTATCGGTGTTTCCCGATAACATCCGGCGTGACAGGGTGAATAGTATGTGACTCCATCCACGCCGCATATAGGATCAAAGTGCGATCTAGAGCATCCGCAGCCATTGTTGCAGGAGTTTTCAAGAGACAAGGCGATCTTTCTATAACAAAAGTTTCGTTTTTAATAATAAAATAAGTAAATGCAATCGAATGAGCCACTAATGATTTATATTATTTTTCGTTTCTATTATAAATCCATCGATAGTACAAACCTCGTGATATTTTGATAGGGCACAGTCAATCCGGCGAAATCCAAGTTTGGGCAATTTAAAGCGAAACACAGCGTGAAAGCGATGCAGGCGGCTGTAGCCAGTAAACAAAATTTTAAAATGCCAGAGCAGGGCAAATTGAAGCGTTTTATCAGGTAACCACCGAGAAATGTACCGCCACCTCCTGCTGGTACAGTCACCAATCCTAAAAATAAGAAAACATTATTTTGTAATATAAACCATAGTGGCAATTAATTAATATGTCATCAATTGACATTTGTTAAACTTTTCTTTGCGATTCTTTGTGGTTTGCATATATTAAATTCTTTTATATTAAATCATTTTCGAAGCTTTGTGAAAATGATTTTATACAATGGTGCGTATCGAAATTCATGCTATATTATGATAGATTAATTGAATTGTGACATTATTCACCCATCAGCAACGCGGCCGAACTGGCACTGACGCTGAATTGATTTTCAATCAGTTTCGGTAGGAAAGCAGCAAATCCAGCGATGAGCAACCCTTCACTGGCACCTGCCAAGTTCAGCATAAAAAATGCCGGATTTCCAAGTAATTCGGTCATTGCACGTGGCAGCTCTCGTATCTTGGAAAACGCTTCCCCCGTTGCCGCGGTAGAAGATCGAGTCGATTTCTCGTGCGCTTCTGACACCCTATCCTTGGCTAATTCCTCCGATCCTATTTAAACCATCCGTCTTTTTAGAATTTAGTTGTCATTACTGAATATTCATTACTGAACATTCATTTAATATATAATATATCTTCAAATTTATTTAATTTATTTTATCTAAAAGTGTAGAAGAGATCGTACCGGGTAAAACTGCCGGAAATGCCAAAACCGGTATTGCGATGACGAAGCATATGACAGCCGCTGCCAAAAAACCGATCCACCATGCACCAACCCAGACATTACTATCAGAAGTTAACCCAATCCTAAAATTCAATGGTTTTAGGATGCAATAGATTCGGTAAAACATATTGGCAAGTCTTGCCTTTGGAAATATATTTAGAATTTATTCCATATCGATCTCTGGATTCTATTTCAAATTTCCCTTTAATAGATGTAAGTTGAAACGAAACTGGAACACCGATTAATTTCTTTCATTTTTATCTCGGTTGAATGAATCGACGTAAAAAAAAAAAATATCTGAGACCGATTTTTCTCCGTCGGAAAAAGATGTAATCTAAAAGATTATTCCGAGCGCGTTTGTAAAGTACTTACATATTCTCATTTAACTTTTTGTCTAATTTGGCAATCCTAATTTCGGGCAATTAGAAATTCTCGATTGACAAAGTTTCACGTAACTTCTTTGATTAATCGCCAGTATGAGATGCAGCGAACGTTCCTTTTGCGTGGCTTCGACATTAATGACGCGGTCATTTAACTGAATAAAAGTAATTTTGTTGAAATTTAACGTATAAAGAAAATGTAATGTATAATTGTCGATTAATAAGAAAATATAATAAAAGAGGACTATCTTTTTAACAAATGGAAAAGGATTTCTTCATTGGGTATACTATAGTTTCTAGAATGACATACTTTATATAATTAAAACGAATCATATTATCCTTATAAATATTAATAACATATAGGATTGCTGTTAAATATTTTAATAAATATTAATTGCAAATATTTATTGAGCATTTCACTTGATCCAGTAAAATTATGGAAATTATTGATACAATCCTAATTTTCTAAAAGGTAATAAATACGATAAATACGATAGAGAATGGGATGTCTGATACGGCAGAATCAGTATTTGATCCAAGAAAAGGAATAATTTGTATAACGGTCAGAAACACTTACTAAAGAAACGACACGCGAGCGAAGCTATAATGTAACTTATCGCAGGAAGGAACTTGAAAGTGAAAAAGCGGAAAAGTGCACGTAGGGAAGTCATTCGTTTCAACCGACTCGAGGCCAGCTACATCTGCTGCTGCTGCTGCCGCTGCTGCATCTCCGGCGAAACTTTTCATTTACCTGTGAAATTAAACGCATGCACGAACCACTCTCACGTGCAGCGATAGGAGAGCCGTTACTATTACACGAATTATTTCACCTTATCACATTTATCTTTTTTCTTGAAGAATCTTGTTTCTCTTAAAAGAGAAAGGATGTAATTGCAACCGCAACAATGAGACTATAGAGACGCATCGCGATTTATTTGCTCATTCCTATTTCATGTATATAAGATTTTTAGATATATATGCATGTGAGTACGAAAAAAATATGTCAAAAAAAATTTCCTCGACTAACGATTAATTTGATTCTCACGCGGTACAGAATGACTCAACGGTCGATGAAGGGGCGCGTAGTTGGGGGAGGGTCCACGGGGAGGCGAGTAGACAAATGGAACTTGATTGTGTCCTAAGTGCTGGGGGGATGAGCCAACAATTTTGAAGGGTAATATCGGCGTGTCACATCGTCAAACACTGGTTCGCCACTTGACATTTTCCCTACGGGATATACTGTATATCAGTAGAGTTACACGCACTATTAATCTCGGCCCATTATACGCTCTAATGATCCTGAAGAATATTTTTAACGGCAACGATGCATTAAAGGAGCAATGTGTCTCTTTGTGTTTTCATACCTCTTGGCTAAATACATAATCTTTTTTTTTTTTTTTTTTTTTTTTGGAAAGAGGAAATATCGAATATGTGACACTATACCAAACCGCTATCATCGTTTTGATAATTATTCTCGAAAATTAGCTAAACGGATCAGAGCGTTCGATTGCACGCTCACATTGGCACTATTTAATCAACGCTTTATGTATTATTGGGAGATCATTTTACTATCAATATCGAATTTCGTACAAACGACCAATATACACACATCATCCGAATACTAGTGGCGAAATGACGAATATGCACATTTGCATACCGTCAGATCGGCGAGTTATTCCGTTCGAAACCGCGCGTTGGCACGCGCGTTTTCGTGTCCGTATACACGCACGATACGTGTGCTCGTGTATATTCCGTCGGAGAGATAGACGCGAACGACCGATAAATCCTCGCGAGAATTTAATAAAGTTGCCGCTGACGCGCGACTAAACGTTCCCGCATGTTATCAGGAAAAAAAAAGTGGAAAATGCGTTTAGCCTGACAACAGGAAGAGACGAATTCCGATGCCACGACCGCTACACGTTTCTCCCTGTCTTCGTTCGATGCACACCATACTATGCATTACAAATAAAATATCCATCACTCTTATTTCATTGTCTTCCCGCGGAAATAAAGATGTCTGATTTATTTTTAAAAAATAACAGGAAACAGCCGCGCACGTTTGGAAAAATCGATCTATTTAAATATTTAAATACTTACGTTGAGGAATCCACTGTGAGAAAGTCCGTGTAAATTTTCAGCAGTTCGCCACCAACAACGTAGCCTAGCGCGGGTCCTATTATAGCCATAGTATAATAAACACCTAACACACAATACATTTTGTTTTAGTAATATCGATTGAGAAAAAATTGATATACTTGTGCTGCTTATACCCGTCTTACCTAGATATACCGAAGACATCTTCTTCGAAACATTTTCGTCTAAATATGTAACCCCGAGCGTATAAAAGGGTGCCGCACCGGCGCCATGTAACAGCTGAGCTACCAGAAATATGGTTAAGTACACGCCACTGTAAGGCTCTAGGTCCGCTTGAACGGTAGATTGATCCGTGCAGGATATCTGAGTGGCCGAAATAATGATAAATCTGGCGTCGCCGGTTCACTAGGCAAACTACGTAAATAGAAGTGGGAAATCGAGAAAAGCACGGTATTACAAACAAGTTTCGATTAGTCACGCACGCATTGAATTACGCATTGTGTTTATTATCGATT
Organism: Mycetomoellerius zeteki; assembly: GCF_001594055.1. Classification (NCBI taxonomy): domain Eukaryota; kingdom Metazoa; phylum Arthropoda; class Insecta; order Hymenoptera; family Formicidae; genus Mycetomoellerius; species Mycetomoellerius zeteki. The sequence continues at coordinate 419,715 of NW_017256436.1, forward strand.
GTGATGTAAATTTCGCTTAGGAGTCTAATGAGAGAATTTAACGTGTGTACGATGCAATATAACCGTGTTGTTATTAGGTGTTACGGAGCAAGCCACCGTTTCGATTAAACTTGTCACGTTGTGATAAAGTAAATCGGATATGTAAATGAAGAATTTTAATTACATATTCAATAATAATTTAATTTGCTAGCTTACCGAATGGCTCGATATATTAGTGACACTTTGGCATATGTTGTCTGTTTGCTGACCTCCTCTATACGGTCCGGCAAGATAATGCGGAGATGCAAACAGCAGGCTACCTATACCTAAGACTAGAACCCCTATGCCGATATACCTACGACATTCCAGAACATCTGATTGAAATAGGATTAATTTAAACACTGCAAAATAATTTAATTCTAGAATGTTATACTTTCAAGGGTGAATCGAATAAGAGTGAGGAGGACCATCGCTCAGAGCGTATTGTTTGGCAAGTGCTAGCTTATCATTATTTTTTTAATTGGATAAAATAATTATTGAGGAACTACCGTCATCGAACTCGATATTTCTACCCGACGAGATTTAAGATCTCCAGAAAGGTTATCGATTGTCGATTACAAGGGTGAGGGTTCCGAGACGTTGCCGTAGCAAAGAAACGCGACGGGGATTAACGTCGACAGTGTCGGACGAACTGGCGTTAAGATTAATATTTATGAGAGTCGTCGTATAGAACCGATATTGGTATTAATATTAATGTGTAAGGTAATGGCGCGACGCGGTATACACGTGCGTACCTTGGTTTCGACGCTTTCGTACGACCGCCAAGATAGCTTACTGGTATGAGAAGAAGGAAGCTAGCTATATCGTATCCACCCGCTATCAAGCCGGTCTCCGACGATTTTAATCCAAATCTCCTCTCTATCGTCGTTATGACGACATTTACAAAACCATTCACGACCATTCCTGGAACAATGAAGATACTTGTGTATATTATGTATATGTATGATGCGTAACCAGTACCACGAAAGCTCTACCTGTAGCCAACCTGAGCCAACTTTACGATTGCTACTCGAAACCGGTAGTTTGTTTCAAATCAAAAATTAAAGGATAATTTTGCGATCATTAAAAAATTTTAATCACAAATTATTACAAACGATTTTTTAATAAGCATAGTGAAATTTGTTCTGTGATATACATATATTTGCACACGAAAAAAAAATTAATTGAGTGGTACAGTAAACCTAACTTACTGCGCGAATTCAATATCTATAACTAAGAAGATTTGATGGTTTTGTTTAACAAATCGCTAATGCTATTCAGCTGTCAACTTTGCTACTTTAACATAGAAAACTGTCTGTATATTACGACTGTAGATTTGCTGAATCAGTGAAATTTTCAACTGTTTTTTTTCCGTGGCCCACTGTTAAGAATTTAATGATATTACAATGTACACACATAAACGTTGGTCTTTTTAACTTCCATTAAACACAGAGTAAATGGCTCCCTTAGGATGCATCTAATAGACGTATTTTAATCCTAAAGGATCACTTCTGGCGAGAGAAAATCACGTATATATTTCAATGAAATATATTTTAATATTTTACCAAAAATGTAATGTATTTTATCAAAAATAATTTCTCGATTAGTAAGTTTACATGTTTTTCAACGATTGATGAATTTTTTAAAAGTCTCATCTTTCTGTTATCAATGCATTATTCCTTCCGATGTATTAAGCTATTCTTGTTAACGCGAACTATAGATATTAATCGAATAATTTTCTCGTTATCGTCAATCATCACCCCTTCGTACTTATTTTCACGTGGACGCATCAAAATTGCGAATAACGTATGGCTATTAGCGTTGCCTATGCAATAACATCTTATCGCATCAAACGTTATCAAGGAATCATGCTTACAAAGATGCGACTCGTTCGCTCTTTTTTTTATAATAAGAGTTTGCGAAGCGGTGAAAAAGTGAGTATGAAAATATTCACGTCCCTGACACTCGCGTCTAATCTCGGAGAGAAAGTTAACGCTTTACGCACTAACGCTAACTGACAAACTCGAAAGGAGGAACTGAGAAATATTAGATTAGTGCAAAAGCTGTCTCATATCTATTAAACGAAGTTTAAAAAGAATTTCAGTAAAAAAAATATAGCGAAATTGCCACTAGCAATACTGGTTTCAACGCACTATTTTCCAATAAAAAATATTTTTATTTATTCAGAAACTTTTTAAATTATTTTTTAAACAACCTATATTACTTTTAATAAAAAAATCTTTTAATAAAAAATATTTAAAAGCCTTTTCAATTATTTTTAAAAAAGCTCTGAAATTTTCAATTTAATAAATTTAACGGAAAAATTACTAATTTTTTGCACTAATCTAATATATCAACTGACTAGCGTTTTTATAGCATTGTTATTGAAAATTTCGTTTTTAGACGGCGTTAATAAGTTTATTGACAATTTTTTGCGGCGAAGCTCTATGACGCGCCGAGTGAATTACCATACGAAAAGTTATCAAAACTACGTACCTTGCATCGCCCCGGCCCAACACAGCCAGAAAAGCGCCCATTTCGCAGTGCGAAATTTCTGCAAATAAATTGGCCTGAACCAGAACCAACCGCATTTCAGATTGTCCGCGGTTCTATCCGTCTCCTTCGGAATTTCCGGCTTTATTTCCGGTTTTCTCGGGCCATCCCCAAACTGTTCCGGGAAGCTAGACAGGGTCTCGTGCATGTCCGGCACTCCCGACTGTAAATTACATCAGCAAAGATTTATCTCTATCACTTCGGATATAAATAATACATATTGCATATTGCACTTCGTTTCCAATATACGCCAGCGTTCTCGCCAGCCTTATAAGATACGATATGCAAAATAAATGACAAAGTGGTAGAACGATAAATTCAGCGAACTCATGCGGCGTGGGCAAAACGACATGATTGTCTCTAACAATAAATAGAAGAGAGAATATGCTACAATCTCTGTGACCTATGGTCTCGAGTGATAGCTGTCTACATGCGTTTCATTCCACATGCTGATGGTTACAAACCAAATATTAACCAGACATTTGTGTTTTCTTTCTTTCTTTTTTAGACTCTCCTAGTAAATCGCGACAGACGTATTAAAAAACACAAAATCGATTGCAACATCGTATCAAACGATACTCACGCTGAATGTAAACTTGTCCCTCATAATTGTCGATAATTTCCACGAAGCGTGACAAGAAATTCTACTCAGTTTCCACTCCTTTATCTTAAATCTTTCGATAACAATCGATCTTGAAAATATGATATAAACATTTAGTAATGAAATATTTTACTAATACTTCAATGTTCGTCTCATTAAACAGAGACCATTTCCATTCAATTGGTCAGAGATCACGACTTCCTTTTCGAAAAAGATGTCGGCGCGCTGATAAGAAACACAACTTTCAATTGATAAATTTCACTTCATCAATTAATAGACATTAGACGGTGATTAATTCACCGCGCTGTCTCTAACTTTTCACAGCTGATGAAAAGTTTGTTTCAATGACGAGTATTATTGTCTTCGAAGCACTGTCGTTTGCATTTTCCATCTTGTACCTTTTTTTCCTTTCTCACCTTCTTTCGCTCTTTCTCTCTTTCTTTCTCTTTCTCTCTCTTTCTTTTATTGTTAGTAATTCTTATTTGTAAAGTTTTAATTACAATTTTCTCAACCGGCAAAAACTTGCCGATAGTAAAATATACATCATTCCATCAAACTATATCAAACACGAAGCTCGTACTTCGTCCCGTTGAACTCGTCAATTTCGATTCCGTGTAATCGAAAGCCAATCGAAAATAGCGCACCTTTCCCGATACGATTTTCCACGATCGCGATTCTATCGTTTACGTCACATTTTATCGTTTGCAATATCGCGATCCACGATTTATTTCTCGATTTATTTCTCACCGGTTCTAATTGATACTCCCAGAGTAGACTTTTGTATCGTAAAAAAATGTATTGTAGTGGAGATATTTCGTTACACGTTTCTCTTTATGAAAAATGATCATGAAAATTTTAATAAATCCGTTAACATATGTTTAATTTTACGCACGCGTCTCTCACGTTCGCGGTCATTCTCAGTCGCGTTAAAAAATCGGAGCTAAGGAACACGGAGCGGCTGAGAGCGCGCATCGCACGCGACTGAAGACTGAAGTCCGCACCCACGCTTCAAGCTCGCGCTCGCGCTTCTGCTCTCACAGTTTTCCCCGTTGAGTTTAAATGTAGTATAGGTAACTCCCCCCCTCTCTCTTTCTCTCCCTCTACTTTCCCTCCCTCTCTCTCCCTCTCCTCCCCCCCTCTCATTCTATCTCTCTGCTATCAACCCACCACCTGCTTTTATCACAGACATACCTTTTCTTCTGCTGTTCTCTACTACCCCATATCTCTCTCTCTGTCTCTCTCTTCTTTGCCTTCCCCGTCTACCGTTACCTCCGACTTATACTGTACACACACTCTTCTTCCTACTATTCTCCGATCCGCTATAAACCATCCCTACTAAGCTGTTGCTTCGCCATCAAGACGTACGAGCTACCCGATTCCATTCATCATTTAAATGTGATCAAATTTATTGGCTTTTGTAGAAAATTTATGCGTCTTGCGTAATAACGTAAAGTTCCTTGCGCGAAGCTCGAGCTGACTAATAAGCGCTTGACGTATGATTCACAAGGATTGACATCGCCCGCGCTCGCTTGCGGTGTTTTAACTACTAATTAGTGAACACTCGTTATCAACCTCGACCACAGAGAGATAACATTTGTCTTATAGCATGGTGTTATTATTATCAGTTTTAATTATGACCTTAAATTATAGATAAAATATAATGCTAATACTATTTACATTTTTATCTGCTCGATTTTACTCATCTGCTTATCTGGATTACATCATTATTGAATATACAAGTATTTAAAATTGCTTGTCGAAATCATGAACTTAGATATGTAAGTCGCTATAAATTTAGACTGGATAATTTATAAAGTTTACAAAATCGATTACTATAATGAACTTGGCTGAAAGAATTCTGCACTCGAAATTTATTATTTTACATTTTTTAAAGACAAGTATCGATCTTACAAAATACATCTTAGCTAAAAATTTGAATTTTGATTCTTTGCCAACGATATCAATGTTTACTACGAAACTCGATCTATCGCATCCACTATATGTAACTGTTTGAATGTATATTGTAGGAAAGATATAGAACAAGATAAAATGTTTCAAATCTGATAAATAAGTTTGAGATATATCACAGATAAAATATATAATAAAAAAACAAATGTAGTACATTTATTATATGAATTATATGGCATATATAATTCACAAATGCAGAAAAAAATGAAAAAGAATGAACGAGACAACGATAAGGGAAGTTTCAATATTCTCATGGAAATGCCGAAATTTCTAGAGTGCTTGGGAGAGTAGACAACTGAGAGACAAGCGTAGGTCAGGTCGGATATATCAAACATCGTGAACGCGCTTGAATTTATGGTAGCAATAACGCCGGTACGTAGAGAGGCGAGAAGATCGAAATAAATCACTATGATAATATCGCCTCTTAAAGAGGCTAGTACAAAATACCGAGCTCGTCGAGCAAGGGGAACATCCTCGCTTATATTCGTATTATAAAAATCGAATTATTCCGCGATCGCGTGCGGCGAAAGTAATCGAAAAAAAAAAAATGGATTGATAAAAATAACAGAACCGAGCGGGTTCGTGTTGATGTCATTTTAAATCAGGAATTATGCGTGCGTAGGAATGGAAAGTATTCGCCCTCGCGGTGGCAAGCTATTTACCGTGTCAAATTAAATATCATGTTCATCTGCCTCGCGGACAGTGATTATTCGCTCGGTGAAGGCGGACGCGCGTCACTGAAAATGAAAAAAAAAGGAAAAAAAAGAAAAGAACCGCATTATGCATAAATACGTGTATACATGTACATACATTCGTGGAATGGCATATTTTATTACACAATGTAAACGACCGAACAGAGTAAACGTAGATTGCGCATGTTGCACGAAGGGTTGAAGAGGGAATGAGGGACAAAATAAATACTCTTACGGGGACCTCGACAGGGACCATCGCGCGGCGCACGTTTCACAATTCACGCGACCGCTTCGACATAAATTTCGTGGATTTAATAAAGATTCATGGCTTCCGCTTGCAGAGTGTACGGCTGCCGTGTATGGGTCCCGCTCGTCGGGAAGACGAGCGAGAGCGGACGTTGTCTCTTACGACGATCGTTTCACCCCATAGGCGTCGAATTTCTTACGAAATTTATGCCAAACGCTCCAAGTGCACTCCTCGTGCCTCAGGTGTTACGAAGAGGCCTTGATCGGAGGAACTATAATGTCACGATTTCTGAGAATTACTCAAAGATAAACGTGTAATTTTGATCGAAAGGAAGGAATATTATATCGGAATAAATTTGTGACGTGCAATTTCCTTTCCGGACAGGATATCCATCGTGACGCCTATGACAATAGACAAACAACGACTTGTGTCAATGCTCGAGGGCGTAGGCGGTGTCGGACGGGCAACACGATGGAAGTCGCGCCAGAAAGCTTTTATTAATTTTATAATTTGTCGTCTAAAATATGCTGTTTATAGTAACAGAGACGTATTGGAGAAGAATAATAGAACCAACTCCAAATCCTGATGTTGAATCTTCGCATGTGAAAGTCCTGTTTCTCTTCGTCGCTTTTGACCGCGCGGAAGTCGCTCGGTGTGTCTGTGCCTCTTGATACGCGCATCGCGATCTTTTTTAATCCTCTTATACGAATGCGAGTCACGGCATAAAACCTATGCTGACTGAAAAATCCACGAATGATTGGTCCGTGGATTCCTTGTGTCGTTCGAGAGGTGACTGACATCAGTCGTGATTCGTATTCGATTCTTTTATCGATGGAACGAAAGTCCTTTATACGCGAGGTAAAATATTTCCTGCTTCGCACGATGGTTATCCATCGACCGGGAGCGGAGAACGGGGGGGGGGAGGGGCAGTAAACCGAGGCGATATCTGCAGCCGTGTATATAATGAAATATACTTTCGTGGCGTCCCCTTTTTGCCGCTCGGTCCTTTCTCGTTCAAAATGAAAACGAGTGTCTCCAAAGAGCTTTGCGCTCGTCGTACCGTCACGTTCGATATTCCGTACTTTTCTTTATGCCGACACACGTTTTCTTCCTCGCGAGGGTTTCTCAACGAGAGAACCGGTAGGCCGTTTTGTGACGCGCGACATAAAGCGCGCCGCTTGCCATTTAGATTTTCTCCTTTTGGTTGGAAATGTTACGTTTCAGTTGAAAACGCGGATATGTCGTAGACAAGTTATATCGCGTGAGAAAATTTTTTATATTTTTCTTGATTATTGACGTAACGTCTGATGTAATCTACATAGTCGTAAAGCGACTAAAAATTTTTCGGGGATAAATCTGTAATTTTATAAATTATGATAATTAATACATACAATCACATATGGTATGCATTTTTGAAGCGACGAGAAGGAAAGTTAGCGGAAAGTGCATCCCTCTGATCAATAGACAACTTTCGTTTATACAGCATGCCCGTGACCGATGTATTCCTAACAACTATATTCAGGAGTAACTCGATTTACGGGAATATGCAAAGTGAATATGCCAAACAGCTTGTTAATGCAAATTAAACGGCACTCAGCCGACAAACAGGCATTTTGTAAAGCAGATGCCAATTATTTAGACGTTTCCTCCCCCATCTACTTTCTCCGATATTGACGCTCGGCGCAACAAATGCGAAGCAAGTATTTCTTTTTCATGCAATTTCAATAATTAAAGAACAGTGTACACTGTGACTGTGCATCTGGTCTCTCTCAAAATTTCTCTCTCTTTCTGAAATTTTAATTTTAAATTATGTATAGGGTCGGACGAGTAGATTTTTGGAATTGTTGTAAAAAAGATGATATATTCTAATTTAGAATATATGGAAACATGTGTTTAAAACATGTTTAAAACATCATGATTAAACATGTCTTCAACATATTTTAAGTATGTTTTTTACCAACTCTGATTTAAGTCCTAAGAAAATGTTTTAAATTGTAAATGAGTAACTTTATGTTTATAATAATTCTTTGCAAATTCTCTTATGAGAATTTTTTATTCGGTATATTTTGATTTTAATTTAATTCCAAAATTTGTTGTATGTTCTTCTTCAATCGAAGAGTATTCTGAATTCTTGAATATCCTGAGATAATTACATTTACAGCAAAAAAGAATATCATCTAGAATTTCTAATTTATAGCAAAAAAGAATATCATTTAGAATTTCTACTGTAGAATTTTTATTGTAAATGTAACTACCTCAAGGATAGTTAAAATAAAAAACTCAAAATATTCTTCGATCGAAGAACATAATACAATACAACAAATTTTAGAATTAAATTAAAATCAAAATATATGGAATAAAAAATTCTTATAAAAACTTGCAAGGAACTATTATAAATATTCACAATTTAAAATATTTTCATAGGACTTAAATCAGAGTTAGTAAAAAACATATTTAAAACATGTTGAAGACATGTTTTATCGATGTTTTAAACATGTTTCAAACACATGTTTCTTTTAATACTATTTAAAACGTGTTCAAAAAGTTAAAAAGATATTTAAAAAGAAAACACAACGTTAAGTTAAAAAAAATTTTACCAACTCTAATTTAAATCTTAATTTAAATTTGTTTTTTCTCTCTCTCTCTCTACAACCTTATTTCAGTAAGCCCAAAAATATCGTCAAATTCCATTCTCAGAGTTTATACATATTTATATGTGTATGTACATATCGCAATAACAAATCTAACTATATTTGTAACATAAGACACTTACAATAAATACTATATAATTATACTTTTTTACATGCATTATACTTTTTTACGTGCGTTTATAATGGATTGTAATGGATAATACCCATGGTATATACCATAGATATAAACATACACGAGTTACTTACGCGGTTTTGTTAAGTAAACGTCCTTTTATTATGTGTATGAATTATTCTACAAAAATTATTAGAAAATTTACTTAAAACAAGAAAAATCATTTTAATATATTTCTTATGCATGGTAAATCGACTAATTATTTAAAATTATAAATTATAGACAACGTGACACACACACACACACACACACACACACACACACACATACATACTTTCTCTCTCTCACTCTCTTCTTTTTCTTTTTCTTTCTCTTTCTTTCTCTTTCTCTTTCCACTTTTTACGATTTTTCATGCTTTTGAACACGGTCCATTAATTGAGACAATGTCGAAGTACGCCGTAACTTCCGCGTTCTGACTCCCCTTTTTCTATCATTATTTTTTTCTTCGACGTTTCATCACGACTGGCGGCGCTACTTCACATAATTGCAGTGCAATCGCTCAGCCCGCTTTTCCGGGCTTAAGTCAGCATAAAACCGTTTCGTTCGTACGAGCGATGTTACCGAAAATAAGGTACTACAATAGGAATGAAAAACGAAACCGAGTGTAAGCTACAGTCTATCCTATTCAAGAGTTTCGTCAGACTTTCTAATGGAAGAAAACCATGGAAAACAGTACTTTGCTACGTTTCAATTACTGTTTTCAAATGTTGCACTAACGTTGCACTATTACGAAAAGACATGTGTAGAAAATTTAACAAATGAATATATGTTTCGTAAATCATCTCGTTTTATAACTGTTTACTTCCGAAATTAACCTTTCAATCGGACAAGTCCGGAGGCATCAATCGCAAAAACCAGAATTGGCTGAAACCAGCAAAAAGTAACTATTCCAAAGTCAATCAATTCATAGGGAAAACAGTTGCGGAAATATCGACGCATATATACGAATGTAGATTAACTAGATATAGAGATAATTTCTCTGCAAAAAACACACTGCGTTCAATATGATTCACAGTAAAGGAAAATCAAAGAATTATATTGCATGTTTTCAGCAAAGGCATTAAAGTTGCAGCTAATATTAAACAGTCAACTTTTCCAATGCTAAGTATTTCATAAAATCACAAAGAGATATATTTAAGCCACAAAATATAATTGCGACAATCTAACTTTCTACAGGTTTCGTAAAAACACGCGTATACGTTATTATATTATCCGTCTGGAGAAAAACGCGACAATATCTCGAACCTACCTACCAATAGCTTCGCCTTACATATACTTATGCAAATTTCCAGAGTATGCAGATGCAAATTTTCACGAACGCAAACACCGTTGGGGCAGGTAAAATGCGCTGGATTACGGTAGTTGTTTATTCTTTCGAGACACCATGCGATAGGATACGGTGGCAAACTCCTGTCTTATCGTCCATAAGATTAAAATGAAGTTCAAGTTTATTAAAGAAAGAAGAGAGTACACGGATCAAGAATAATGACAAGGTTTTTAATGTAATATTGAACAAGAAAGTTTTATTGACTCAGAAGATAATTTTCACATTTCCAGTAAAAATGTTTATGTCGACATAAATGATAAAATGCCTAAAAATTGTGAAAAATTAATACAATTTAATATTTAAAAATTGACGCGCGCGCGCGTTTAAAGATGCATAATTACTTTATAAGTCTTTGATAAAATCTCGTAAATTATTCCATAAAAAAAAAAAAATAATTAGCTACATTTTGAAAGAAGGATTAAGTTTTGGCTATTAAGTTCCCATGAAGTTAACATGAAGAAGAAGTTCCGAGATATACAAATTATATATCATATTAAAGAGCTACTTAAGCGGACTCGAATAGTTTATCTTGAAAAAGCAACGGGAACATGAGAGAAATTATAATTATAGACAATGCTATTTATTGATATCAATCACATTTCATATTTTTATCAATCATTTTTATCGATCATATTTAAAATATAATTTTCTTGCTCGAATATGTAAATACAATGAATATGTAAATACAATGAATAGGAAGATAGAGAGGTCAAATACGAGCTTAAAAAATAAGATGATATAAATATTTATTAAGACATTAAGACTATATCGTAAGAGATCTAAGAATTTTTTATTGAATAAAAAGTATATTTATTCATAAAAAGATCTGACCTGATATACCATCCTTGATTTTATTTACTGATAAAAAGTTGTTGAGTAAGACAACAAAACATCCTAAGAATTAACCAACAAAGGCTTTTATTGTTATTTAATGTTATGTATAACTTCATAAATTATTTAAAGCCACAATTTAAAACCAAACAATTATTACCTATATGTCGAACTCTTCGTCACTTGTCAATTACTTGAAAATCTCCAAATTATACGTATTTAAGTAATAAAATAATACAGTCATTGTTGTTTAATTTCCGACGTCTTAACGTCTTAATTAACAACTTTTTATCAATAAATGTGATAACGTTAGATCGATTGTTATTGATCATGTTTTTTCCACGTTACTGATATTTTCCCAAGATAAACAATACATTACTTGACTCACACTTAAGTAGTCTTTTAATATGCTATATAATTTGCACACCTTGGAACTTCTTCATGTTGACTAGAAAACATTCTAAACTTAATATCCTTCTTTATTTAGAATGTATCACATCGGTGATAAAATATAAATTACAGTATTTCATTTATTTATTTGTACATTACAGTGACGGCGATTTATTACATTTATAGTATTCAGTAGAATGCATGATTATTTTTCTCCAATTTTATATATCTGAAAAATAATTAAAAGTTGAAAGTAACGGGACGAGAATTCAGATGAATTAATCAATTTTATCTTCCCTCCAGGTATCACATGGTTCGAGCATTTAAATTACTCTTATAACAACGCGCGATGCGTTAGAAATTCAATTTTGATTATTATAAGAACTTTGCGTAAAAATTTCCTTATTCATTTACGTGTTCACATGTAAAATATAAAGCAATAGCTAATCATGTTAAAAAAGAGATTAAAATAATTCACACTAATTACTTCATAAATTGTTATATCAAACGTCATTGTATTAAAAAGATATTACAATGTTTATATATATATTATAGCAGCACACTCAGAGAGAGACAGTCAATTTTTATGAGCCATACTGTGCTCATTATTCAGTTTATACTATTAAATTTATTTGAGGTACTGCATGTATATTCATCTTTTAATGAAATTATTATTTATTATTATTAACTTACCGTTGGTGCAATGCCGTCGTTATAGCCTAAATTATCTATTCCTGTCATGTTGCAATCTGTAAAATAATTATAAAAGTTATTAATATATAAATTGAAATAAATTGATATAAATTATTGTATCATTTATTATATGATTTATTATAGTTATTTATGATATTATATTATTTATTCATTGTATTATTAATAAAACAGTTATATATTAAGTAGTAACAATTTACTAAATAGTATATATTATACCATTCATTTCTGAAAATATTCATAGCTGATACAGTGAAATAGCAGTGCTCTGTAAGATATTTTTTTTAATTAAAATAATGTATCATTATAACAAGAAAAATCGATTTAAAAAATGATCAAAAATTTATCACTAATGTACAAAAAAACAAACGTCTTTGTACCTTATTCAAACATTAAACGAGTAGATGTTTTTGAATGTTCCTGTAGTATCTTAGTAAGACGATCATTGATAGATGCATATAATGCGTGATAATGTTCACAACAATCGAAGTAACAGGATAATGGACATCATGTTAAATTATTATGCACCCTGCGCGGAATGTGTCCAGACTTAATCTTTTTATATGAATCGAATTTAAGGTTCGTTTGTAGTAGGTCATCTTGTGGGAAAACATTCAATTCTATTAAATATGTTTTCTCAAAAGTTTAACAGTATGACGACTGCACTCGCAAATGAACCAGTCTTATGTTCACAAACAAGAACTTATGAATATGACCGGTATCTTTGTAGTTGATTTTATTTTTCGGACCATTTTAAGTATGGTCTTAAGATGTCATAAAACCATCACAGAGCCACATTAGCATTTTAAATGATTACTTAAGATGATAACATCACTTAAAATAATTTCTTAAAATAAGAACGGCTATTACATCAGCTGTTTTTCTGCATTTAGTCGGATTGATAAAAATAATCACTTTTTTAGTTTTGAACATACAGTATACTTTCTGGTGACCGTACTGATCATTTAAAATATAAAGAAACAAAGGATAAAAGTTCAAAAATACATGGTCAAGTATTATAGAATAAATATAAACATTCAATCAAAATTATCTTTAAGTGTTTAATATGATTCTTCTAATCTTTCCATTTTTTTCATACGATTTATCGTATTGTGCTACAATGATTACAATCTTTGCAATCAATTTATTTGTTTCAATCATTTTTTGTTCTTTTTAATTTTTATAAACAAAACGTTTTTACTGACTCGTTTAAATGTGATTTCTTTCGTTCTCTATAATCTTCATTCAACAAAATCCATGTATTGCTTTCATATCAAACGAATACAGTTTAGTCTGCAAAATGAAAATTTTTCCACGTCCTCGAAAGATATAAAAATGTTCTATTTATACCATTTCGCAATAAATTATGGATTATTCATAAATGCCAAACTTAATGAATCACAAATCGATTCAATAAAATCAACGAAGGCAGTATGTCGTTACATTTTTCTCGAATTGAAAAGACTGGCAAAAAATGCTATAACGTATTTCTTCTAAATTTATATGATCGAAACTCACGTAGGAGTCGTACTTTATCGTGAATATGTAATAACATTTGTTTCTACCGTAATGGACGTACCGATAGTATAAAAGTTTTTATCATTGTGGATTGTTCAATCGAACAGTCCTTCTGTTTCTTCTTTTTGATTCTCCTAAAATAATATATACACGGGACAAAATATGGGAAAATAACGCGAGAAAAAACAAAGAAGAAAAGTCAGAATTACTGTAAATCGCCATACCGCGGTGATTTTTCGACTCCAGCGACACTAATTATATGAGTCTCGATGGATACTGATGTGCTTCCGTTAATTAATTTGCGTCTGCTGTAGTCTTTCGCATCGCTATATAATTAATTAACGTAACGTTCGTAGGCTTACAAACAAAACGAAGACGAGAAGTAATTATAGCCGCATTCTATTAAACGGTAAATGCGTTTCCTTCTCTTCTTCTGACATTTGACGTGGCGCGCTCAAAAATTATATATGTGTACAAATTTTTATTGTAATCACACAATATGTTGTATATTAATTTTAATAATTTTTTTTTAATAATACATTAACAATTAATGATTTATTTACAATACCGTAATTTTATACACGATGTATTTACAATTAATAACATTTACAATTATAATATGTTTGCTAGCTATTATATAATCTTGTACTACTTACCGTATTAAGAAATATCTAGTCGTGGATTTTGAATTCGATACACTGAAGATAAAGTTTTGTAATCCGTATCGATACGATACAACACATGATTATATAATTCCGTTATGGCAGAATTAACATTCATTACAGCATATTTCTGTCTTTAAAAGGCAAAAAACTCGCGATAACGCATCGCATTTTACCTCGCGTGTACTGATGCAAACGAGTCCACGAGTTCAAGACGACTACTTTGGACGCTTACTAACTAACTGAACTTGATGTAGCCTCAAGTCAGTGACTGGCCTCTGAGAGTGGGGCTTATGTCGTACACGTAGCTACACGCTGGAGTATAACATCAGACTCTTTTAATATTTTCAACATTATACGTATCTTTCATAACACGTGGATTTAGGTTTATGTTTATTATATAAGTATGTCACATAATTATAAATAATTCTTTATAAATAATTCTTTGTAAATATATATAAAGTATTAACTCTTTATATCTATATTATAACATATTTTTATTTGAACAATTTGTACACTTATTTAAATTTCATACATAAGCATAAGCAATTATTATTTTATTACCTCTAATAAATTTTCAAATTTCTGTCTCAACGAATCAATGAATTATATATTGTTTTTTTACTTTATCTATTGTATATGTCATTGATATGCTATCCCAAGCTGACATCATTTATCACCATTCTTTTGTCATTTTTTGTTAAAATGATGTTTAATATCAAACAATATGCTATCTGAAATATTATCTATCTAGACTACATACGTTTAGAACAGATAAACGTTTTATCATTAACATTGACATACAATTGTGTGTATAAAGTTACTTGCAATTTACCTTGAAGTGTCTACATATATATGTAATATTTATAATTTGCAAATAGTTATTATTAAATAAGTATTTAAAATAATTATCAGTAATTTTTTTAAATGTTCTTAATTCAAAGTTTAATTGGATGATTTTTATGAGGCAATTGAAATCATCCAATTGCCTCATAAATAAATTTAGTCATGTCAAGTATTATTTAATAAATGCCCAGTAAACAAGAAACATCTCGAAACACTTCAGTAACATTGCATCAACGTTGCAACGTTACTGAAACGTTTCAAAACGTTACTAAAATGTTTCTTGCTTAGTGGGTGAATATTAGAATATTTCAAGAAATGCATTAATAACACAGGCCTGCAAAATTAGAGGTGTTAAAAATTGGTTGAGATTTAACAATGTCTTCTTACGTAATTTTTGACGCTGAATCCGAATCCGGATTCAGCGCAAAAAATTACGTAAGATGACATTGTTAAATCCCAATCAACATAACCATGCAGGCCTGTAATTTGATACAAGTGTGTTTTTATAATGATTATAAAGTAAATTTGTTTTTGATAAAAAAATACTTATTTTAAACAGAAAAAAATATGAATAGTATATTTTATGTTAAAAGTAAATTGAATCGATTATTATGCAAGTAACAAATGGAACACTAACATTTTTGCTAAAAGTATAAATTTCATTCTCTGTATCTATAAATGATATATTTTACTATAATAATAAATTTATTCTTACTTTGCCATCAAAATAGTAATCGTTTTACAGCAAAATTTTGTTATAAATAAATTGTTTTAATTTATATTTTTAAGAATTCTCTCTGATTTTTTTATTTTACTAGAACAATAAGTTTTATTTATTTCTGTATCAATAATTAATTATAATTAGCGAAATTTACTTTTGCATAAATATTCTATAACATTGCAGCAATGGTTTTGCTGTAAAATTCTTTTTTTTTTTTATTATAGGAGCTTTCCAGCAAGAGACACAGTGAATCATTACATTCTTGTTGTTCGCCAATGTTAAACAAAGATGAAATGATTACTGTGTTACACAGTATCGCTTGTTGGGGGGAAAGTTCCTATTATTACTCTTCCTGTACCGCATTATTGAAATGTCAACGTCGCTGTCCAGTAGAACGCGGAAGCACTTGATATCATCGCTCGTCTGTTCATCGAAAAACGATAGATTATACGCGCACCGTTATTTAGATAACATAAAAATATACAATGTAAAAGATAAACAGAGCGATGAGTAAAAGCTAGGCGAACACCTGAAACCAATCGAGTCACCTCCAAATCGTGCAAGTATTATCTTTGCTGGCGGTAATTATGCTATCTCCGGTATACGAAAATGCGCAAGCAAAAACGTCATCGGTATGCCCTTTCAATTGCTGAAAGCAGGAGCCATCGTCCGCGGACCATAGCCTGGTCGTTCTGTCCAAGGAAGCAGTTAGAAGTTGATGACCATTCGGACTAAAGCAAACTGGAAATACAGTTAGGATTTTAATATAAATGATATATATTAGGATTTTAATATAATTAATATAGATATGGAAAAAAATGGAAAGCAAAGCCTCCATTTGCGATAAGAAATTTGCCTTTCGATACTTCTTCCCGATGGCCTTTCATAAGAGCCAACTGTTGGAAATTGCTGCTTATATCCCAAACTCGTGCGGTAGTATCGCTACTGACTGTTGCCAGTCTTTTGCCATTGTTGTCGAAAGCGAGATCCAGAACTTCGTCGTCGTGTCCCAACAAAGTAGCCAAGCAAGAATTCATTCTTGCGTCCCATACTTTTGCGGTTTTATCCATCGAGGACGACGCAATCAACGAACAATCGAAATTATAGAGACAGTTGGACAATTCCTCGCGATGACCGATTAACACACTTGTTCGCCTGAGATTTTCAGTTAAAAATATATTTATCAAAATTCCATTTTAAATTGTTTCAAGAAAATTCAATCTTACGTATGAAACTTATATTACGACGCTAAGAGAAAAAAAAGTAAAAGATTGATTAAACAAAGGTATCAAGCAATTATTCCATATTCAAGTTATTTTATATAATGAATTATTATAATAAGTCGTGTATATACTTAAGAAATAAGAAAATGAAAAAAGATAAGAAGATCGAAACCCACGCAAATGTTCTTGTATCCCAGATGTTCACGGTACCGTCGAAGGAACCCGATATGATCTGATTTCCATCGTCGTTGTAATGCAGCGCAATAACTTCTGCCGTGTGTCCCCGTAACGTACCCAATTCCTGACCTGCCGAATCCGAATCATGTCTCACATAAAAAAGGTTACGACGTATGGGCGCTTTATTCGCGAGAAAAATCTATCTCGAGACGGTAATTCTTAGTATTTTTGAATTTAAAAATTAATTATGATTAAATAACAAAACCAGGAATTCTAAACTAATTTGTCTCCTTAAAAATGACTAATGTGTGTGTTTAGAAAGTATTTATCCGTTGCACTTAACGTATTACTATAAAGTTATTTCCAATATTAATCAAAATCGCGATAAATGTTTCATTAATATTCTAAATTATCTAAATTACTATTTAGAGAGACAATTTATTGTGAGAGCTTGATACTTAGTGACTTTATTTAAGCTCGTTTAATTAGAACGTCGGGCAGGTGCTACGATAACGTAAAGCCAACAATAATTGGAACAGTGATAAGAATACTATGCAAGAATACGTTGATTGCTTTCGCATATTATTTGCACGCTGTGTTCAAACATCGTAAAGTGGATTCGACAGTAGTAGGTATGTTGCGTCCGATCGATCGCGAGCTGGCCGAATCGAAACGCGCGTTTATTATGTGAGATAACATTGCAATATTTTCAATACCGGTTTCTATATGGAATATTTTTGACGTCGCGTCGATGGAACCGGTCGCGAGCTTGCATTGCGTCGGTGAGAATTTAGCCACCACTACTTCCGCATCGTGACCCCACATGGTTGCGAGGCAGTGACCCGTCCGCGAGCACCAGACCTTCGCCGTTTTGTCGAAGGATCCGGTCACAATTTTGTCTCTGAAACGGTAAAAATACGTAGGTCTAGAGATTCTATAACAGAGTCCGACCATGAGATGACAAACTTTTGATTAGTCCGTCGTTTTCGTCAACTTCGGTAAGTTAGAATGAGTAAGATAGTATAAGTTATAATGAGATAGCTTATATAAAAAAAGCCGGTATATATACTCTCTAAAATCTTTGGAGTGGAATGTAACTCTAAAGAGTGAAATCTCATTTCTACAAATTGACTATTGACTTTTTATCAATACTGGCTCAATAATAATTGTCACTTTTTGTCACTCTTTAGAATTAGATTCCACTGCAAAGATTTTAGAAAGTATCCTTGTTTACTCTTATTTTAACAAAATTGCTTGTGGCCAGAATCTGGCATAGTTTCTAGGTAGGTCTAACTGCCGCTATTGCGTCGTACATACATATGTGAAGAATAACGCGCGTTATACATTATAGAGGAGATCTCGGCCGCTATAAGTCGTACAAGTTCTCGCCATGTCTTACTTTCAATTCCGGGTCGATATAATCGCGATTATACTTTGATTATTGTGACTAACTCACGAAGTTGGATTGTTGAACGAGACGGCGTAGACCACGTTCTTATGGCCTTCGAGAGTAAAAAGCTCCGCTCCACTGTCAATGTCCCAAACTTTACAAGTTCGGTCATAGCTGCCCGTCAAGCATCTGTCGATCGAACGAATGACGTGTCGGTTATATACTATGATTCGATGAATTATTCACTGCGATTAATTTTTTCTTCGATTTCTATTCTTACTATTTCAGTAGCTTCCCTTTCAATAGCTTTTTTTTTAATGTGCTATATTATTATTATGGGATTTAATAGCACAAAACACTACTTACCTACTTCGAAACTTTGTAAATTTTACAAATCTTAATAATAATAATTAAGCGACAATTTTAATGTAGAGTACCTTTTACCTAATTTATCGAGGGCTATATTAGTGACTGGTAAAAGATGCGTATGTAAGGTTTTGTATTTGTAATAGCGCTTGGTATCCGTATCGCAAACTTTAGCCTGTAGCTTCTGCAAAGTTTCGACTAACTGGTCCATTACACTTTCGGTTATTATGGGTTCGGCCGCTTTTATGCTTTCCGCTAATGCTCTTACGTCCGTTCTGTAAATTATTTAACTATTACTAGCTTTATTTTCCACGACATATAGCTTCATAGTCAAAGTAAAATAAAAGCAAATGTAAAATTAAGCAGCTACGTTGTTACGGCGGCAAATAAAAAAGCTGATCTAATTAATTACTCGGCTGACAAGTCCAATAAATCGATCATTTTTGTCTTGATATCACCGCCCTGCGTGTACTCCAGAGCGAGACCTGAAAAGTTTAAGGTTTGAATTTTAAAATTCAAATATATCATATAAATATTTTCTCAAGTGTATTAAATATTAATTTAAGGGAACAAGAGCGTGTTAGACAGCATTATTAATGTACGTCTATTTACCTGGTGGGAAATAACGAAGCAAGAATTTCAGCAGCCTCATGTGGACATTCCAATTAGGATGCGTCCAGTGTTCCAGACAGGGTTGCGATTCACTAGTATTTGACACGAGGGAGGCACGGATTTAATTATAAAATGTGGATCACGCGTCAGGGATTGCGTATCACGAAGGTGCGTTTTCTCCGCGCTGGCCAGACCAGCCGGAGCTGTCAAAACCGCGTTTTGTTCGTTCGTTCGTTCGTGCGTGCGTGCGTACGTGCATGCGTGCGTGCGTGCGTGCGTGCGTGCATGCGTGCGTGCGTGCATGCACATCAGTCAGACGCGTCTTGTGCAAACGATTAATGCGTTGCCTAGAGCTGAAGATTTGGTTGCTTAGGTTCGTTTGATCAATTTCAACTAAATTGATAGTAAAATTCAATATTTAATATTTAATTATTTATATATAACAAATACAATATACATATAAATGAGACACATTCATATAATTTATTTTATGTAATATCTATTGTTTTTCAAAAGGAGAAAATAATAAAAGTATAATTCGATCCTTTATTGTTTCATATAATTGCATTATGTATAGAAATACATAACGTTCTTTATTAAACGTTGTCTTAAATTTTTTTTATTTAACATCTATTTTATTTATTTATATAACAAAGATTCTCAGTGTCTGAGAATAATATCACATAGCCAGAGGATTCTAATTTTCGATATTTTAATAAAAGTATTAAATTATTTTTCTCTTTATTGTTTATCACATTGGAAAAGTATTGTTTGTGAATCTAAATTATAACTACAGTTTTGCGCAAATTAAAATAAATGCAATTATAATTTAATCTTCTAACGTTGCCGATAAGTTGCTTTAAGATTCTGCATTATCAACGTTTTATCGATGTAGCACGGAACATAACCAAAAAATCATGAATATGATGTGTTACCCACTGAAAAGTTCATAGCATGGTTACGTAGTTCAATGCCTACATTTTGTGAACATAGAGGCGTGTTGCCCAGCAACGTCATAAAAAACAGCTGTCAAGCTGATTTCACTGTTGTGACTGTTTTTTACTATTTTCGGAGCATTTTCTGTCAGAGCAATTGTTTTTTGTTGTTCCGTTATAAACCTTTCATCTATGATATTGTTGAGATATTCTGATATGATCTAATTATATTTGTGCAAAACAAATTAAATTATATTTCCAATTGGCTTGATATTTTTCTGAATCTAGTAGTCTGAATTTATAAATCGTTTAATTTCCATGATACACACTTTTGAAGTATTTCACATATTATTGATAATTTAATACATTACGTGAGGATATGTAAATTTCGAGATGTCAGATCATGGTGATAGATATGTATTTGAAGCTGAGTGGTATGACAAAGTCGCTTGTATGCTGAAGAAATTTTATCTGTATTATTATCTATCTGATAATACTGTCGAATTGGTATGTGCAAGTTAGTGCAAATTAATATACATACAAGATATTTTGCTTAACTTAAACACGTTAAATATCTTTGCTAGACACAACAGAAAAAAATATGAAGTTTTAAAGATAAATCAAATTATGTAAAGTATATAATTTTCTTGTATTCTACAAATTGCATAATTGTTATTAATAATTATATTTTTTATAACATTTGATTCATTTTATTATTCTGCAAATAAAAGTATTAAAGTAACATAATTTAGAAATTAATATTTTTCAAAATATTATATATTTTATGTCAAAATATGCCACAAAATATACAAAATGTTTTAATAAAATATTGATTTTTTTAAATAATCTTAATATACATTTTGATATGCAAAATGACTAGAATTGTATTACGTAAGAAAAATCATATGATTTTATTTTAAAGAATTGAGTTACTTTTAAAATGTTCTAATAAAGTTGTCATTATATTGTGTATATTGTATTTTAGTTTGATTTAAAAACAAGGAAGACATTCCTAAGAAGGACAACCTGTGAAGGCATTAAGGCTAAAGATTTTTATGTGGGTTCTGTAATAACAATATTTTCAAGATGCATCAAAATTACGGATTACGCAGATGCCTGTACCAAAACCAAATTAGAAACGCAAATGCAAAAGTAATAAAACGATTTCTATTTTATATATGATTTTTCTGATATTAAAAAATCTTACTTAATTGATATAATTTTATTTTTCTAGAGTTTTTGTACTTTTGAAACCAGATGTTATTGACAAAATGGGTGAAATATTAAAAATGATTATAAATTATGATTTTCATATTACGAACCTAAAAATGATAAGATTAACTGTGGATGATATTGCAGAAAGTTGTCTTATAAAAAAAGACGTAGTCGATAAGACGTAAGTCAAATTTTGAATTAATGTTGTCCTAAAAATAAACTATTTATGATTTCTTTAGTAAATTTTGGATACTGTAGCTGTGAAAGTTTATTTTTAGGTCTGTTATAAATTATCTTATTTCTGGCCCTGTCGTTGCTTTAGAATTATTAGGAGGAAATGGTATAACAAGATGGCAAGAACTAGCTGGCCCAGAAGATAGTAATCACGCTCGTTTAACGGCAGCATCTTCATTAAGAGCTTGTTATGGAAAAGACGAGATATATAATGCTGTATATGGATCCAAAGATATCGAAACAGTAACGCAGGTACAAAGTTTTAGATACAATAATTAAATTTACAATAAGAACATATTTTAATGTAACATCTAATTATTTTTAGGAATTACAATATTTCTTTCCTAACTCAAAAAATAAAAATAAAGGCCCTAAGAACACTGCAACTCTACAAAACTGCACCTGTTGCATCATCAAGCCACATGTTGTACAGGAAAAACTTGTTGGTAAATTGAGTACTTTATTAATATTGCATATAATGTAATATATATTGTAATATATTGTAATATTAATGTTTATATATTTCTATAAAATAACAGCTAATAGAATCTCTGTCATACAACTTTAAAACTTCTATCTAAATCTGATATGACATATTTTTAATCTTATATTTATAATATAGGAGCAATTATCGATGATATTCAAAAAGCAGGCTACATGATCACCACTGCACAACAATTTTATGTCAATCCAATTAATTCTGAGGAGTTTTTAGAAATATATAAAGGTGTTCTTCCTGAGTATACTGTATGTTTTCATCTATTATGTATATTTTTTTTTACAAATATTATTTCTGAAAATGAATATATTTTTATGAACACTCTACAGGCAATGGTAGCAGAATTACAATCTGGTCCATGCATTGTTCTGGAAGTGAGCTGTAAAGACGAAAGCCCTAACATAGTTGCTGATTTCAGGAATTTATGCGGTCCAATGGATCCGGTAAGTATAAATTACTTTAATTGCTTTATCCTGCGTTATGACATACTTATTTGATACAGAACATTGCGCGACAAATCAGACCAAATACGCTTAGAGCCAAGTATGGGAAAACGAAAATACAAAACGCTATACATTGTTCCGACTTGCCAGAAGACGGAATATTAGAGGTAAAAACAACTTTAATCACATTTGCTTAAAACTTTAGTCACATTTGTCATTTGTTTCTCTTGTAATTTACGTATGTTGGATCTTTCCAGGTGGAATATTTCTTCAAGATACTCGACGGAATCTGAACGATCAAATATATTGTATATAATATAAAAATTGTTAGATTGGACAATTATTAAATTTAATTGATTTGAAAAACTTAAAGTATTTGTATATATTGATAAAATAAATTGATTTTTTAATGAAAATCAACTCAAATCTATATTCTCATATTTATATGAAAATTGTACAATCGCTTAAGGTTGTACAATTGTAATAACTTTACGTAAAAATTGTCGTTTATGATGAATTATCGTCGTGAATTATATTTTTAGTTATTGAAACAAAGGACATTGTTTTAAATCAGAAAGTTTGTTTAAGTCATCAATCGTTAAACGCATTAAATTTAAGTAATGATTATTTCAGTAGCTTCATATTTATCCGAGAATTTTTTATTTCTTCGTACGTTAAATAGCATTAAATAGTATATATAAATATTTCTATAGTATATAAATATATGTATATATCTCATATAAATATAATATAGTCAAAAGTACAATAGAAAATTATTTTAGATTGTGATATATGTATGCTCTTATGCAAATATTCATGAATCTTAATACGCGCCGTTGAGAATTTCCATTGAGTAAGGGCTTCCGGAGAAAGGGGGGCGTCTGAAGTGGCTCGATGCCAGAGACCTGAAGCTAGTTATGTCCTACTTTGGCAAAGTTACTGCAGAGTGCAGATATCAAGGATATTGATATTTACGTAATCACGCGCGTTCCTCTCACATAACGATTAATATTTTTCTAACCTTATGATACTGAAGAGTGGGAATAGGAGAAAAAGACATTTTCAGTCATTTAGTTTTCAATAAAGTGATCTTTAAAGTAATACTATAAATAAACTATAAATAATCTTTATAGTTGCAATCCCCCTGATTTTTATTATTACTGTCATTTCTTCACAGCAAATCAATTGTTAGAATTTCACTTTATAATATTGTGACAAATTGGCATCATACGTCCGCATTAAGCTCATGTATATTCAAAATCATTCACAACACTTGATATCGCGTATATAATGTATCTATCGCACATCATACAATGGAACAATTATCCGCAGATTGCAACGGTGTACATTGTTTGGGCAATCAAAATTGTAATTATTCCTTTAATACTAGTACATTACATTTACCAGCAATTCCGCGCTGACGGACACTGCCACACTGCTTATAACCATCTTAAAGAACTACAGAGGATCTACCGTAGCTTAGTAACGGCACAATGATGCGTGTCAAGGATTTAATTTGTAATCCGCCGGCGATGTAAAACTGCGAAGATGAATCCGTTCTCATCAGATTAAATTAGATGGAGGGGAGAAGAAAAGAAGAGTCAGATTTTCCCGCGATACTGTCTAATTCAGTCTATAAAGGATTGCGGACTGAAAAACATTGTGCGATATAATGTAATGCTAAATGGTGCAATTACAGCAGAATGAAAAAAATTACTTCAAAAAATTGTATGATACAAAGTAGATAGAATATCTATCAACATTAACTTCGAATATTTAGAATTTATAGATTGTGCACAAGGAAGACAATAATGCGTATACTCACAAATAATAATAATAATAATATGATAAGTAAATTATATAAATCCATCAGCTATAAATATATCAGTTACGTGATTTTTTATTAACAGATCTTAAAATTAAACTATCACTTATAATTAGATTAGATAATAGATATTACCACTCAAGTAGAATAAAAATTTTGAGAAAATGTTGGAATGTATTATAATTTGATAATTTATATTCAGAGAAGTACACTTTGAGATGAGTGTGTCAAAATTTGTGATGCTATTATAACTTGCTTTATAGATAATTTAGTAATTGTATAAAAAATATATAGTAGCTATTACTTATAGCTTACTTTTCATTATGTATATTTCTTAAATCTTAATTCGTGAGCTGTGAAACAATTCCACATAAAGGCAGAATTATATAACTTTTATAATACATTCCAACATTATAACGATTTAATATTTAGTTCTGGATTTAATTACTTTTACTAAAAAAATTAATTGCTGTGGAAATATAGAAACTTTTTTCTTTTTCAGCAATTTTGAATATGCTGATTCTACAATGAATCGGTAGTCGGAAGTCTTAGTCTTAATCGGTGAAGTTGACCAATCAGCCTTAGTCGTATAAGTTGGCTATTTTGGTCAACTTCACTGATAAGACTTAGGACTACCGACTTATTGTAGAATCAGCATTAAATAATATGTCTTTTAGGTATCATTGAGGCGTCTCGTTTTTTTACATGTATGTTTGAGTAATTATTTAAGTCTATAATTAACACATGATTATTGTTTATTCGTTTAATAAGACTTTTGTTACAAAAACAACAATTTATATGACATAGTTATTATATTTAATCAGTTTCTGAAAAACATTTTTAAAGTAGCTTTAAATGGTTTTAAAAGGATAAACAAAGAGATAATCATTCTTAAATATTTTATAATTTGTTATTTTATTTAAGCAGTTACTACAAAAAAAGACTATATTTTCCAACTAGGAAAATGTTTGATAAAACGTTTTTAAAAACGCTTAAAATTACGAAAAAGTCCCCTTCTTTCATTAAAAAAAAATGTTTATTTAGTATGTTAAAAAAACATTGTTAGTATCTTCCTTTATGGAAGATATCAAGCAGAAAATTTTTCAAGGGGAAATTAGTATATATTTTTAGTACAAAGATAGTATATAATACTCTTTTACAAAGACATACTACAAGAACAGATATTGTCGATTCTGTGTCGCACAGACATTTGCGTTTAACGGTTCGTATTTGCTTACGAATGTCCTAGTTTTCTAAAATTAGTCAAATTTTTGTACTTTTCACTCTCCTGTAAACGTGTTCGTTTTATTCTGTTTTATTTTTTACAAATAAATGCAGTGTTGAACCAAGTCGAAGAAAATTCATTCTTCGCACACATCCTTGTGAGGTGATTCGCAACTTAGATCGGATCCGTATATTGAAATACACTCCTTCCTCTCAGCTCGTCGGCGATTTGTTCCCAGGTGCCAGTATTGCGCATGACATCGCGCTGTACGGATCAATCGGTTTTTAAAGATCCGTTACGCTTTATACGGTTTTCGATCTTTCTTCTTTTACTTTTCCAATTCCTTTTTTTTTTACATATTATGCTGCATCTCCGAAATCCTGTTTTTTCTTGATTACACTTTAAACTTTTACTTCAAGATTTAGAAGGAAACGAAAGTACATTACTAAATTACTGCACAGATATTTTCCATTTTAATTGAAACTCACCTGATATTTTATTACCGTCTTGGCAAACGATGTCATATTATTGGCAGTGAAACACTTCGTGAACGTAAGTTATAAAGTTTATATTAAAAATAAAAGAACAATAAAACTTTTAATAAAGAATTTTAATGCTTCTCGCCGTCATCACTACAGTGTTATTAATTTGTACACGTGTAAATAGTATATAAAAATTTATTGTACTGAATAACCAGAAGATAATAATTACTTGACTGTACTATTTGATTCATCTTCATAAAATATTCGTCGTTAATAAAAACTGTATGCAAATATCAACAACTATTATATCTCATTTCGTAATATTCGTGATATAAAAGCATTCTACAGCTAACTATAAATATTATAGATATTTATAGCACGAATTAAAAAGGAAGTTAATAATTGCTTCATGGTCTCACGCGATGATGGCATTTGAATAACAATCGATTGAAAGTTTTTCTTGAAGATATTAATCCAAGGCTACTTGAAATTACTTTCGTAAAAATACTTATAATAAAAATAATTTTGTTTTCAATGGAAATCTTTGGTAATATATCAAGACGTACGCAAATATTTTTGGTAATATATCAAGACGTACGCAAATATATCAAGACATTCGCAAATCATACTCAAACGTTTTTCTCTTTACTTTCTATTCCATGGTTTATTTTTCCATTATTAATTTTTTACGTATTGTAACTCTAGTTTTACATGACGTGACGTATTGGTAAAATTGGATAACTTGAAATAACGACCTACTTTTTTTAAACTTTATTATATGGTTAGTTGAAATGCTTTATCGTTTTCAAAGAATATTGATCACAACAGGTCATTTTGTTTCGTAATTCATCTGACGTACTCACATTTTCGTAATAAGAATAATTCGCATGCATTGCAACGTTATGAAACAATAAAAAAGTACAATAAGGTACCGTATTATAGATGTATACATTATCTGACCTAATAAAAAAAATATTTTTGCTTAAAAATCAATCCTATATATGTACGTAATACGAATATATTTTTAAATATTTATTGCCTCAAAAATCGCACATGAATTTCATCAATGTATAAGTATTTGACATTTTACGAGATACTTGTAATATGCAAAAAATAATGTTTCCATTGCATTTTTGTTACGTATTTCTTGAGTAATTTTTTTAAAATATTATCAAGACAATCTCTCTTTTTATTTCTCGTACTGCATTATTATCCAATCAAATGAATCATTAAAATATACGCATATCATTATTTGATATATGAGATGAAATTATCTAAAACTCACTGCCAATAAGAAAATTCTAAGTATTCTTGAAACATGGTTCTGTATAATTCATAATCTTCCATTTATAGGACATATCAAACCTTGAACGAAGAACGTATCTAACTTAGTAATATTAGCGCTTGACAAGTAGTTTCCATAGATAGAAAACAGTCAAAATTTAAATTGTAAACTTTTTCTCTAAGTTTATTTCTCTAAGTTTATTTACTATTTATACATATTTTAGATTTTTAGACATTTCATAAAAATAAACATAAAATTTTCAGGTTTATACAAAGGAAGAAAGTCAGTGAATGATCACGGTTAAATTTTAATATTTAATAATATTTTTTACGTATACCTTTTCAATTATTTAAATTGTACTCTAAACACGGTTAAATTTGTAACATAATTATAAACTGAAATAATAATCTCACAAATCAAACTGATCGTCAATTTTGATAGTAATGCTAATAGCAACTGTAAATTAACTTCTTACGAAAAATACTGTCTCAGCTGGGATTAGAACCCGAATCTTTGAATTCCGTGTAGGCATCCTCCCAATCAATTCAATCATCGAGATATGTAATAATATTAATCGCACAACCAATATACATATATATGTACATAAAAGGAAAGAATATATAGAAAGACCGACGCGCAAGCTATTCAGATTCAGTCTAGATGAATTTAGATGAAATTTTTAAATATATAAACATCTAAATAATGTATTAATTATTTAAATATAGAAACATCTTAATAAAATCTGAAAATATATGATAACGTTAAAATTCATGAAATTCATGAATTTTAACGTTATCATATATTTTCAGATTTTATTAAGATGTTTCTATATTTAAATAATTAATACATTATTTAGATGTTTATATATTTAAAAATTTCATAATCTTTAAATTTTATTTGTCATCAATTATAATTAATTCAACAAAAAAAATCTTAAAAGAAAGAGTAACTTTTTTAGTTTTTTAATATTTAAGATGTTGATTTCATTAGATTGATGTTGCTCTATTTATTATATTTTTATTATATTTATTAAAAAATTGAATAATTATTCTCTTTTTTAGGATTTTTGATAAAAAATGGTGTTCTAATATTACTATGCCATTATTAATTAATATTTAAGACTCGCAAATTTCATAATCAAATATACTTCCAAAAAACACAAAAATTGCCCTTGAAATTTTATCTAAAGGTCTACATGGTATTCTTAAATGAACCCGTTAAAGAGATAATAATATTCGTCTTCTTCCGCAAGGTTCATCAGGGCATGAGTTATGCAATTAAAACAATAGTGGTGCTCGCTCCCAACACCGGTAACTACGAGCAATTTCAAGTTGATTATTATGCTCCATCTCGTAATTTGTGATACGGACGAAGCATTGCAAAAGTATTCTTCATACTGTAACTATATATCAAAAGTGATGATAATATCGGTCGATTGCAATCTGTTATATTTGAACAAAACATATTCCGCTTTTATGTACAAAATATCAAGCTTTTCTGGATGTACAATTTATTTTTTCTTTATAAAAAGTTAATAACTAAATTTACGGAAATTGATCTTCCTCTATAATAAGTGTTCAATCAATCGGTAAACGTTTTACCGATTGATGACGTGTATTTATTCCAACGAGCGGAAGTTGATGTTGATGTATGTATGCCAGGAGGTGGAAAGTATTGTAAAACCGTTATGTAAAAGACGTGACATTCGTTGGTATTTTGTACCATGACACCGTGTACATTTCAATAACAGTGATGGGATTGATTGATCAAATTACATTAATTGTAAAGACTTTTCATTAGGAATTAAATAGAATTATTCAACAATCTGGTAAACGCAGAGAATGAAACAGTAACAACAGCAGAGACATGCACAATATAGATTGATCATCTCACGCTCATAATTAATTCAACGACGTCAATTCAAATTCCAATTCAGAATCACACAAATCATTAAAATGATAACCGCCAAGATGTTATTTTCGAGGATCAGCAAGGATTTCAAATCAAAAGAGTTGATGCCATTGAAGTTAATATTTTTTGTTCAAGCTTCCAGTAAGTGATCTAGAAAGTAATTTTCAAATTTTTGACAGGATATTCTCTTTCTGTTTCACTTTAATATTTTAATAAAATAATCAAATAATTGAGTGGAATTAAAAACAATCAATTAAAGTCAATTTTTTAAATAATTTTTCTTCATCTTAACAAGATTTTTAGCTACTACAAGATTTTGCTTTTAGCACTTTACGTGTTGTATCCATACTTGACCATACACATGAGAGAATTGGGAATAAACGTGGAAGAGACGGCGATAATGAGTTCCATCACTCCTCTCGTGGCTATGGTGATGCCGCCGCTTGCCGGTATGTTAGCTGACCGGATAGGAAACTTCAGAGTGAGTTAACTAACTTTCTTTGATAATGTCAAATACCAACATATAAACGAGATGTTTTCTTCAACCATTTTTCTCGTGTGCTTTACCGTTGTGCTATTTATTTTCTCATCATCTTGTATCATTGTCTACACACCTATACTTACACACAGAAAAGTACTCACTGTATGCGAGGATTAATTACTTGTTTCAAGTATTTCAAAAGTATTTCATACATCTGCAAATCTATCACAAGTTCATCATAAACATCACATTTATTCGAAATATATTCTAAATCCTAATAAATTTAATACTTCAATCGAGATTATTAAATTAAAACAAATTCGATTTGCTTATTATATAAAGTCGTTTCTTCGATTAATTTTATAATATTCTTAAAAAACATTCTTATTTTAAACATATAACGAGTTTTTCTAAAATTTGTAATAATAATATATTTTAAGATTATTAAAGAATTTTTTGTTAAAAGCAACCGTTATTTGAAAAGAAAAAGATAAATTGATAAATCACTCTTCTTAACAATAGAATGAATACACGTAGAATGTAGCATATTCTTGAGATCTTTGAAGAATCTTTCTAACAGATTTTGCTGTCGCTGTTTTCCGCATTCGGAGGTTTAGCGGCGTTATTACTATTACTGGTGCCGATCGGCAGAGTGACAGTACATTTTCCCCAGAGGATAATCATGGACCTCGGTTGCGAAGTTAGAAACGGTACGCTACTACATACAATGAGTCAGATTCATCCGTGTGAGACGAAATTAGAATCGGAGATCGCTGTAAATGTAGAAAGTTGTGGGTAAGTAAAAAATCTCAATTACATATATCATTAACTTCGTCGCGGGACTGAAATAACGTTGCAAATTCATTATATTACGTAACATTATTTATGTAATATTAATAAATTTTTATTCTTTTCATCTTTCTCTGTGTTGAAATGTGTTCTTTGTCTTGTAAATTGTTTTATTGTATTAATGCTTTAAAGATATAGTACTCCAGCATTTTAAGAACATTTGCAGGTCATCCTATCATTAATTTAAATCACGTAACATATTGAGGAAGTTCTTTGTTATCACGAATAATAATCTCGTACCATATAACAAACAGTTTGTCACATAAATATATATGTATAAACATGAACATTTCGTTTTCCTGTTTGTTTCAAATTAATTTCTACAATTCATCTCCATGAGATCCTATGAATATTACTATTCATAGTTTCGTTTTAATGTTTTAATATTAGAAGAGCCACATACATTTGCAGAATGACAGTTTAATCGATTATTTTGAAGTCATTTATCTAAAACGGTCTAAAACCGTGTATGCTGGACAAAGGCTCAAACATTACAATTTTTTTTGCGCAGATTCGTATGCCATGTAGAAACGGACAACGAGACGGATGGAAGTCAGATTCTGAAATCGAGGCTTTATACGGTTCGATATTTCAATTTTCAGACTGGCGTGAATACTTCATACAAATATATTGTTGCTCCGAGCGACTTGGCAATGGTACGTTGTGCATTGAACATATATTAACGGGCTGCTTGTTATTGAGTTACGGATACTCGATACCTAATATTGAATAACGGATAAGCAGTGAGCTTAGATAGTAAGGTGAACACGCGGTTGTCGGCCAACGCATGAAGAGACAGTAGAGCGCAATGTATGCATTGCTTAATCTTTAAAATTATTTATAGCACTTACTGTCCATTTTAAAAATTTCAAAAAACCATTATTTATTATTATCTTGATATTATTTTAAATAAAATATTGAACGTTATATAAACTCTTATAAAAATCTAATTTAAAAAATTTATTGTATAATTTCATTTATATATCTTTGTGAGCATTATATTGTTTCACGCTTTTAATAATATTATGATACTGATAAATGTTGTATTTTAGTTACAGAGCATTCAGCAAGAAGATATGAAGGAACATCGACAATTAAAAAATAACGAGTTTTTTAAAACTACCATCCGACAAGTTTCAAAAACGCACTATTTTTTTCCAACGGATCAATTGTTCTCATTCTCATGTATGTCTTTGTCGGGACACGTTCAAGATACTGATAACTTTACTACCGAAACATCATATAGAATGTCCAGAAATCATACATCATGCGTGTTTGATAATTTAATGAAATCGAAGGTAGAAGAAGAATATAATATACTCTCTTCGTAATGTAATAAATATTCGTATGTATCCGAAAATATCAAAACATTGGCAATTCAGAAATTGTTGTCATTTTTATATTTTCTATACCGTAATTAAATTTTTAAAAAGATGAATTAATAATTACTGTCTCTAAAGAAAAACGAAAAGATCAAGAAAAGTCTTTTTTTTTTAAGGATAACATCAACCGAACGATAAATTATCATTTGTACAAATCGAAAATTAAAAGTTTGAAACCAGATGAAGATGATTTACAAGAAGAACGGCAAAGATATTTGTTGGAAAAAATATCCTGGGCAGGGGAAGATTTTCAAAAACCCATTTGCGATGATCTAGAGTCTGTAAATAATCAAATCACGATACAAGTGCGGCTCTATGATCACGAAGCGAATCTAGAAGCAACCAACCGCGTCTTGAACATAAATGAGTGCAGGAAGAAATGCATAGTTACTTTACCTCGCAACGCAGTGTGTTCTAACATGAATATGGAAGTCGAATATAATATAAAGCTAACATTCTGGCTTTATCTCGTCATTCGAGTATTTATAGGTACATATTTCAATGTTCTAATTATCTTTCAAGATAAACATTTACTCATAAACAGACACGTTCTTTTTAAACTCTTTATGCTAAATATAATATATTTTTTTAATCTAGATAAGAAACCCAGCATATAAGCTGACGTTATTTATCGTCGTTTTGACATCCAAGACATCATTTTGACATCAAAATGACGATAAATAACGTCAGCTTGTTTGCTGGGAAGTATCATTTCTTATAGTGTTTTTGATGTTGAATACATTTCCAGCCGCCAAAATGTTTCATCGTATTAAAACTTTAAGGAAATTAATAGAAAAATTGTAAAAAAGTCTGAACTACAGTGTTATATTAATCATAAAAACTACAAGAAATAATTTTTTTTCTTGAAATCCGTTTTTCTCAATTGGTGGTATGGTTTTCTCATAGCTATCAGCTTTGTTATTAATTTTATGTCATAATTAAAATATAAAATTCTATATTTCAGGTATTATCGGAGGTACAACTTTTGCCATGTTCGAAGGTGCTGTTATAGCGATATTGCGAGAGCAAGAGGCAGATTATGGTCTTCAACGAATTTATGGCAGTATTGGGGGCATGATTTCGTCACCCTTATCAGGTCTTCTCATAGATTACGCTAGCAAGGGTAAAGGATATACAGATTTTAGGCGAGTAATTTAGTCATAATTTATAGGCTGTCCTGTAATTGATGAAATCGGAAAGGGTTGGTTTACGTGTCAATAAATAACAAAAATAAAATTTTTCTATATAAAATCTTTAGGCATTCCACGTATTTGTGCGATTCTAAGATCAAACTTTATGGAATCGCTAATAAAGATCTTATTAATTTTCAGACCAGCATTTTACCTCTACGCGATATTGAAACTTGCGTCGGGTATTCTCATGTTGCTGATCAACTTAGAATTCAAGGCACCTGCCAAGAACGTTGTGCGCGATGTCTTTACTATTCTGAGAAACTTCGAAACTGCCGTACTTTTCCTTGCTTGCTTTGTTCTCGGTAAATTACAAATTGTTTAATACGTTTAATAATTGGTTAGTACGTCTGTTTAATTATGTTTAATACGTCTGTTTTTTGTTGAAAATATTTTCCAATGTTTTTAATAAATTATTTGGAGGAAAGACAGCATTTAAAAGAAAGTAAGATTTCAACAGGCACCGCCTGGGGATATATCGAGTCGTTTCTCTTCTGGCTAATTCAAGACCTAGGAGGATCTAGATCGCTTATGGGTATCACAGTAGCAGTAGGCGGTATCGCTGGCATACCATTGTTGGCACTCTCGGGACCAATAATATCAAAGATTGGTCACGCAAACGTGCTTTTCATAGGTTTCGTGTTTTACGCCATCAGGCTTTGCGGTGAGTATACGATAACGGTGCGAAATAATTGACAGCGAACAAACGTAGACACGCGCGTTTAAAGATATAATGAAGTGCTTCCTGCAGGCTATTCTTTGATTTACGATCCTTGGCTTACTTTAATCTTCGAGGCATTAGAGTCGGTTACAACATCTCTCAGCTTTACCGCAGCCGTCACTTATGCGGCAAAATTATCAACTACATCTACCGACAGTTCGATACAAGGACTGCTTGGTGGCATTTATTATGGAGTTGGTATGCTCATTGATTTATTCAATCGCTTCTTGGCAAGAATAAACAAATTTCCTGTATTAAATGTGCATTTTAAGTATTGATTTTTTGTATTGGTATACATTTGATGTACTGATTGTATTTTTATATTTATAGGCAAAGGTTCCGGGAGCTTAATTGGTGGTTATCTAATGAAATTCTTTGGTACCAGACCGACCTATCAGATTTTTGCTGTAGTAACTTTATTAACCGGCATAATATATTTTATATTCAATTTGACTTATTTAAAGAAGCGATCGCAACTCGAAGGTAACGATATTGTAAAAAAGAAATCAAAAAATATTGACGAACAAGATAGCCCTGAGAAATGTACGAATGATGCTAGCCTCGACGAAAAGTCGCAAAGTAATCAAATTAATAACAAGAGCAACATGATGGGAAATGATAATAAAGGATTTTTAAAAGAAGAATCACATAGTAACAAAAAAACAAATGAATTAAATTCAACTGAGATTGAAGCTATCAGAAACGCTAAAAATATTGACGAATTGAATGAAATTCAATTAGAAAATATAAGAACAAATTAGCAACAAAGAGTGACGCGATTCAAACGTAGGTTGAAGAAAATAATACGCAAGGAAGCTATTTTATTAACCCGAATTTTGAGACTGACAATTTAGATCAGAATAAATTCATAGTAGAAAGAGAAGAATACGTCACAAAACGACAAGCATATCGATTGAGTATACAGGAGGATTCCTAAGATTCCTAGTTTAACAATAGTCAGTTAAGAAATTTAATGCGATAGCAATTTTATTAAGCTCTGAAAGTGAAAAATAAATTTAAATTAAAAAATTTAGATTATATAAAAAAAAGATAAAAAATTTCTTATCATGTATAATATTTAGGTTTCATCAAATATAAGAAAATTCGCAAATTTAAAAGTAATATTTAAAACTCGTAATAGTTTCAACAATATGTAAATATCACAGCATAATCTGTAAAATATAATCTCATTATATGTATTCTCAATATATTATGACCAAACAATCTCCCTCTATTAATATTTTTCCTTCTCTGCTCTCATTTCAATAGTATGCATGTAACGAAATGAAATTCTTGCGATATTAATTGCGAAGTTATGGATATATATACATAGATATAATATTTTCTGTTCTTTTACTCAATTCTACATACAATCACTTATACTTCTTATGTACTCTATATGTACATTTATATAGGAAATATGAAATCAATAGCAAAAGAAAAGATGTTAATGAATACAGTTATTTAAAAAAAAATTATGTCAAAAATATGGAAGTTCTCTGTACATTGAAGCCATATGTATGCAATAAGTTATTAATAAAAAAATATTTTATGTTGTATTCACGTAATACTGTAATATATTTTTCTGCTTAACATTATATTATATTTTCGCATTATATGCACTGACAACAAATTTATAGTATTTAAAAAATGAAGTAAAACATAAACTATACATGTACATAAATGTACAATATACCAGTTTTTTTTCAAGATATTGTTAATAAAAATATATCAATGCCGGAATCTTTTTCTCAGTGTCAGTAACGGGAGACAATCTGTTTATTCGCAACACAACTCATAACGGATTATTACAGTTTGCAAAGTAAATTAGAGCTATTTTGTCAAGCGTCATTTCTTCTCGTTAGCGCAGCTGCGTCGGTTGAATATGTTTTGTCTGCGAGAGTCTCGAAATTGTAGCAAAAGAGCGCTGTAATAACGTAAACATTAACTGTTGGTAGTCTCGCGTCTTCCAGTCCGTAAAACGGACAATATGTAGATAATGGCAAACGCATGGCTATGATGTGGAACAGTCAAAATGTTTCTCGCAACAATGCTCAACGCATGTGGACAATATATTCACGGGTGGTCAAGTGGTAGTTACAGTTACAAGTCTATATAGAGGACATTCGCTCCAGAATCATGGCCATTCATCTTTGAATATCAGCATGTTACGTATTTTAATTTTGGTTCTCTTCCTACGTCTGTCTTACGCCACACTGTCATCGGAAGTAACGTCATACGCGAGAGTATCGAGAAACGGACAGCCAGGAAGTAGCTTTCACGACTCTTTGTCGTGGATCACCAGGTGCGTAACATTGAAATTAATTTTATATCGGTATAGTAACTATACCGGTAGTAGAATACAATGTCTCTGAGTACTCTAAGAATTGAATGTGAGAGGCAACGTCTGTGCACCTTAGGCCCGTAACGAGAAACAATACGAGCGTGGAGAATGAAAACAGAAGTATAAATGACGTTATCACAGTATCACCCGTGTACGTACCGCCCAGGACTTCGAAACTGAAAAAAGGCGAAGCGATTGATTACCCAGTCGGTCCTAGGTAAATTCAAATATTGACAGCAGAGAACGTATCGATAATTTATGGTTAACTAATCACTAATGGCCTATTGTGTCTAATTTATTATTAATTACTAATGGCCTATTGCGTTTGTATATAGATATTCGACGTTGGATCATGAAATGATAGCTAAGCTGGACGCGGGCAAGAAGCGAATTCAACAGCGATTTAATCCACCTGCGGCTGGACTTTTCGACAAAGACTCTTTCGCTTCGTCAAACGGAAGACCACAGAAAGAAACGAGTACGTCGAATACGGAAAGTTCTCCGAGCATAAATTCATCCGCTTTTCCCGGCCCGATCTTCCCTGGCATATACGAATACAATCCCAACCCAATCCCCGACGACGAATCACCGATGTCTAAACCAATAATCAGTAAATATCCACCCGCATCTATGGATGATAATGTACGTACATAAATATTTTATCATTCTATATATTAGCGGATAAATGAATAAATCATTCTTCTGATTGTGTGCTCATCTCCTGAACACGTTCAGAAAATCTCTCATTTGAATCTCATTAGATTCCGGATCTCTTATAGATTCCGGATTTCTACAAACCGTCACCGAACAAATATCACACCAGTAGTGAGCACGAAGTGGACTACTCTGATTTTACAATAACTTCTTCATACGAAATTGACGGATCTGGGTCGAAACCTATGAAATTTGCGAATCATCACGATCATTCATCTCCATTCATGGAGAATCCGTACGAGCACGATCACCACGATTTTCATCATGACGTGATTTACGATCACATACCTGTGTATCACGAGCATCACCCCAAGATCACAACGGAAGAGCCAGAAATGAACGATCAGCGGCTTGACAAGAGACCCTACTCGTATTACTTCATAGGAAAGAAGTTATGGTATATACCACTATATTTCAGCATCTATCTCATCATATACATAGCGGCGCTCGTATTGAAGAGCATCGCCCGACATAAGATTAATCTTCCGACTCAGCTGGAGGAAATCGCGCATCACCGCAAAAGACGCGAATCTAGCGAAGGATGGTGGTATTTTACCGAAAGAATACTCGAAGGGATTGAACGATTTGCTGAAACATCCGGTAAAATTTCTGAACATTAATTAAACTGTGGCCTGAAGAAAATCCTAAGAAAAAATCAAATATTTTTAATAATCATTCACCGCCAGGATATTTCAAATACTTTTGAATACAAATGATATAGACGATATATAGAGATAAGTTCATGATACGTAAGATATTGTTAAGAAAGCTTACCATTGATAAATATATAATATAATTATTTATAAGATAGGCATATAATTATATTTATAAGTAATTTATTTTAAATAAAACAGTTGTATTAAACAATATATGATAATTATGTAAAAATTACAAATTATATCATACAGATTTAAGTAAATTATATCAAAATAATTTTTAGCTACATTTTTATTTCTGTACTTATTACTATTTCGCCAATTTTGTTAATTGTTCATGTTAATCATTTACTTACAAATAAATACAAAATGCTTACAAATCCTTGCAAACACTTACAATACTTAAGAAATAAATACACAATATCAATTATGATAGTATTGTGATAAATTTATTCGTTATCACAACAAAATATTTCATGAATTCTTAAATTTGCTTCTCAGATTCTTACGAAGAAAAGTAATAATAATTAGACAATCTGACAACTAGATTTTTGAAATTGTTTTGGCTCAATTTTTAAATTCATAAATTTTTGAACAGATTGTCCGAACTTTTTATTCTTTAAACTTCTTTAAACGCATATCAAAATTTTCAGTATATTACTAAAATAATTTATAAAACATGTTATATACAGTTCGAACAAATGATCGTTAATAGGCACGATGCAGTTATTCGCCGGTTTAAAATATTGTTCCAACGGGATCGGCCTAAAAGCATGCTAATAACTTACTGAGAAATCTGTTCAGTTATAGCAAAAAAATTTGCTTAGCCTGTTTAGTGTTAAACGATAATGTGCCTGACCTATTTCAAATTTCATTGACATTTTTAAAATAAAGCATATATTATCATAAATATTTGACAAGTATTGAATACAAATATGTACATACAAAGATTAAGTTAAGCCATGTTATTGTTTAGCATTAAACAGGGAGCTAAGCAGACTTTTTTGCTATAACGATCTTTCATTAAGTTATTAGCATGCTTTTAGGTCGCGCGATGGCAAATTAATTATTAATTATTATTATTTTAGGGATCGCTAGGCGATAACATCGCGCGTCATTTGCAACCAATTTACAATCAATAAAATTTAGTAATACTGAACGTTTTGACGGAATCGACGGAAGCGACGATGCGAAAGATCTGTAACAATTAGAATAATTAGCGCTTATGAATTTATGTGTACTTAACGTTACTGTCGATACAGTTACCGTTGCACTTATACCGGATGAAGCTGCTAGTGAAACTAGGTCCAAGAATCGCATTCAGTACATCAGACGACCAAAGGTTTTTCACTTCGAAGCTTTCCTGCCCATGCTACTCCCAAATACCGAACTTCTATCGTATAGGACAGAGTGTAGCGTGACAAGTGTAAAGTGACATGGTGTCGGTCATGTGTTTCAAAAGACGAACCGTGCAATATATCTTAAAAATTAACATGGGTTAGTATTATTTTACATTAAAGAGATACGAATGTCGTGTATAAAACCAAGTGTCAAATTCTACTACAAATTTCGTCGGCAGAATGCATGCAGAAATGTAATTGGAATCTGTTAACAAAATGTAATGATAGCTAATTGATTGCAGAAACCGAGCGCGGAGTCTGTCATTTCACAATCATTGAAATGACGATAATTTATATTTCACTTGTATGATTACAAAATGATAGATTCTACTGACAATCTTCTGTCAGATTATGTCGATAGACTCTGCGGGCGGAATACGAGTTCAATGTGAATGTAGTTGACGTTAATCTGCCGCAATATCCTGCTCGAACTTGCTAGCATAGATGCTAATAAATTGCTGTTGACATTTTACTTATTGGAAAACTATCGCTGTACTTCCGACATGTTCGTCAAGGATTGTAATTTTTACTATCAGGGTGTCTCTAGATAATAGTGCCGTTTGAAATAACTACTAAATCGTAGAAGATACGCGAAAAAAGCGCGAATACACTTTCTTTATTATTTTTTATGTAAAATCTGATAAGGCAAAGGATTTAGTTTTTTAATTTTTTGAGGTTATAAAATTATTTTATGTTTTTTAAATGGGACACTACATTTTTGTTTGCCGAGTCAGTATAATGAAAGCATAGAATTCGACCGTATAAAAAAATTATATACTTTTTATTTGAAAAGTAACTGTATATGTTTTCTTTACACAAACTGATTCCTCTGTTTATTCTGCGCATAAAAATATTAAAGTACATTTAGAAATTAATTTACGAGATATTTTATAT
The DNA here is from genome assembly GCF_001594055.1 of Mycetomoellerius zeteki. Classification (NCBI taxonomy): domain Eukaryota; kingdom Metazoa; phylum Arthropoda; class Insecta; order Hymenoptera; family Formicidae; genus Mycetomoellerius; species Mycetomoellerius zeteki. The sequence goes on from NW_017256436.1 coordinate 460,076, forward strand.
TTTATATTAAGAGATATGTTAATTTTTGTGCCGTACCTGTGACTTTTTGAATTACTTCGAGGTCATTTTAAAGAGACTATTGATTTCATCTTTATTTGTGATTTCATAATACTAAAACAAAAATATAATATTCTATTTAAAAAACACAAGATCATTTTAATACAACCTAAAAAAATTCAGAAAACAAAATTTTGTTTGCATTATTAGATTTTATATAAAAAAATAATAAAGAAAATGTATTTACACTTTTTTCCTGGTTTCATCAATTATACGGTTTATCAAACGACACTCATTTAGAAACACCATGCATATGAATAATATTCTAATTTCACAGAATCGATAAATAGTCGATTAGTCTGCAAGTTTGTTCTGTTGTCGATTTGTATTTATCACGCATCTGGCGACATGAGTCTAGAAAATGCAGAAGGATTGATTGCGAAAACAGAAACATCTACAGCAATTATTGAATTAGCTACAATTCCGCAATTTATCAGGTAAATATGTAAATTCAATTTTTTATTGATCTTAGTGACCATTTAATGTCTATTAATGTAGATTAACTTTAATCTTGGTTCGACCTATTTCTTCATCTTCTTTTAATGCTTAGAACAAAAAAAGATTAAGAGTCAGTTGAAGCAAGATTAAAATTAAACTACATTAGAAGAAACGGGTATAATCACATAATAATTTGCATCGAATTAGAACCTAATTAGAACAGAATTTTATCTATAATTTTATATGCTTATATTTCAATATACATGTAATTAATATATATTTTATATATATTATGTACGGTATATTCTGATTTAGTCGTTTTTCTAAATTATGCAATACGAATTATAAATAGAATAATATTCTGTGAATTTTGACGCGAATTTTGGATCTCAAGAGGACTTTGCTGCAATCACTCCTAATGTTAATTTAAATTGCGATACTTTTTAAAAGCGCAATTTTTAGTGTACACATATAAAAAAAAGAGGGAAATTAAATCGGTACGAATCTGATTAATTGGGAGGATTAGCAATTTATCACTCTGCATTAACGCTAAGCCACATTTTTTCCATAGAAGCAGACGAAACAGAGCGTATAGATGGGATTACAATGCTAGAGGTGATGACAACGCCGACGTTCACGATGATCACGATGATCACGATGATCACGATGAAAACATAAATGACGAAGAGAACGGTCGGACAAAAGCGATAGATCGTCCTAAGACTGATTACTGGATCGGTTATTACGATTTTTTAATAAACGAAGGAAGCTACAAATTCTGGGCCGTTTTTCAGGTAATCCTAGGATTCGATCATCTGATTTTTCCTGGCATGGTCATATAACTTCGATTTAAATGTACGTGCTATTGTATTTTTCAGCTCGCGACCGCAGCTCTTTTGGTCTACAGCGCTTTCGCGGCTCTCTATTATGCCAAAGTGAATCCACAGACCACGGACGATTATTTCGACGATCTACTCCGACGACGAAGAAGACGCCGCTCCCTTCCGCTCGTGGCCCGAGATAGACCCTTCGCCGGACTCGATACCGTCACGTTCCAAAGGATAATTGAGGCCGTTGAACGAGCACGTTGATTACCGTTTCGATCATTTCTTTAACAAAGGAAGATCACATCATACGTGATAAATGGAAAGTAAATAACTAAACGATCAAATACACTGAGGAATTTTGATGAGACGAGTCTCTGAAAGTGCGAATCGAGAAAAGACGACGTGAGATACGAAAATGCAAATCGACCTCCTATTTCCTGAAAACAGATGACTGCTTCTAATTAGCACGGAATTAGCGAGCATAATGTACCGCTTATATTTATAAGAAGTCTTTACGGTTAATTTCGAAAGTTATTAAATTAACGGTGTATATAGAATAGAATTCAATGTGTGCATGTGTACGTGTGTTCGTGTTAATCCGTACTTCGATACAGATACATTTACATAGAGATATTAAGATTAAAACGTGCGTAAAATAAAAAAGAGAATCGGGAAGATTAATCGAACAGAAAATAATGAAAACAAAAAACAAATAGTTCGTATTCGGCAAACAATCGTTTTGGAAGGTAATCGATTAAATTAAATCGGCGACAAATCGAATGTATTACGTTTTCGGACCTGGCCGAAGAGAATAAGCCATGGGCCCGAAAACCCTGAGGCCAGCCTGGACGCAGTGAATGGCTTGGTGGCTAAATGTATGCGCTATGGGATCAAAACGTAATAAAAATCTGCCGAAAAAATGTCAATCGATAAATCAGGTATGACACGGCGGCGAACCGCAGCACGGATCGTCGTGCGACGTCGATGCCAATGCCACGCGATGATGCCCCTTCTCCCTGTCCCTCGTTATACACATGCATGTATATATTTTATATTAGCTATACGAAAAGAAATTTTTGCTGGAATATCCAAACATTTACTTATACTAAATAAATATTTACAATGAAAAAATAATTGTCAAATCAAATTGGTTCTTGTACCAAATGATAAATATATAATCTTTATATTTAGTAAATATTTGCTCGATGCTATTTAAACAAATGATTTATTAAAATTTAATATATCTTTTCAGTGTAGATAAAAAGATCTACTAAAGAAATTAATTATGTAGAACACTCAAATTAGTTGTTAGAATATTAAATATTTTTTGCAACATTTTTAATCATACTTACGTCCTACATGATTATTTTTATAGTGTCCAACATATATTCAGATCTACGTGTATCAAGTCTAATTTTTAGATATTTCAACGAAACTATTCTTTCTATGCAAATTTATATATACTATATACACGCATCACATGTATATAAAATTTATAGAATAGACATACTGAATTTTAAAAGCGAATTTTATTATCGAGCAAAGAGAGAAACGTAACGAGAGATCTCCGAGTCTTCCGGGATCGCATCAGAGGCACATCTGACGTACAGTATCGCGATCTGTTAGATCGTTCGTTTAATGAATCGAAGGCGGTAAAATGTTCGAACTTCAAAGAAAGAGGCGCACAGTCAACGAAAATTATTCGAATCTTGGCGGAGAAGAAATAGGAAGGGAAAAATGAGGAAGACGAGAGGCGGCCCCACTCGATACGGCCCTGTAAAGATCACCCAGAGCATCTTACCGGCACGACATTCCGCCACGTAGTCAGCTGCAAGGGATACCTTAAGCGCAAGTACGGCAATCTTACCGGGGACCGGATGCCGCGTCCCGGAGCGCGCGGGGAGGCCCGGACGAGTCGCGGGAAGTACCATTCCCGCGCGATAAGGAGACCGCGGCAGCCACGCGGCGGTGTGTCGTGTTCTCTTTTTCTGTTTCAGCAAAATTTTTACAGATAAATCTCCGGTGGATGAAGGGAAACGACGGAGGATTACGCCCGTCCGAAATCCAGACCGCGGGCGATAAAAAGTGTTATTTACAGCTCCTCGGTACGCCGGCGCGGCCACCATCGATAATTTCCACCGGCCGTTCCTACGCGCCGCTCCCGCAAGCGATCGGAATAATAATACGCGATAATAATAGTGGGATTAACCGACGTCGCGAATATTCCTGTCAAAAATTTTCGAAACTTCGCTTCCAAGATATCTGAACCAGTTTCTGCCAATTTACATCTGCCAATTCTTGCAAATGTGCATATTATAGAAATATAGTGGGACTCGAGCATACTATTCTTAACGGATTAAGATCAAGCAATCTTTTTATTCTTAACACTTCCTCGTCAATCCTGTTCTAATCTTACTATAATCGTACGAATGAAAATTAATCAAAACGTATACGTGATCAAGTAACAAATTTATTTGAGATGCGAGAGCGCATGTAAGTAAAGATGCTAAAAATACGGAAGTTAAAAATGCTAAGAAGATCTAATTATACTCCGATATTATAATGTAATGTAGGCTCGAGGCATGTCTGATCTTTTACGATGAGCCTTTTTCAACGTCCGTTGAATTTTTCAGAAAATTTATTATTAAAACTTTAATGCAATCAGAATTTTTCGAATATCGACTCAATTTTGATTGAAGGAAGAAAATACTGGACTTGTACCGACGATCTTTTAAAGTTCGTTGCCTGCAGATAAAGACCATTATTTATAATTTAATGATAATCTTTGATCAAAAATTCTTTGCCGATCATGGCTGAGCTCTCTTCCCTGTTTTTTTTCTCCTTTTTCATTTCATGCTTGCTCCCTCTTCATTCAAAACGATAACAAGCATTTGAGTAATGACATATCGGCAAACTTGATTATAACATGGGTTAGTATTTTAATATTTTAGTGAAATTGTCTTACATAATAAACTATCGTTACTTTAAATTAATCAAAATAAAATTTTTATACTTTAGATTCTTATAAACTACAAAAATTTTTTATTAATATAAAAATTATAATAAATTTTTTCTCTTTTCTTAGAATATTATGACAAAAATTACGTTATTTTTATTCAAATATTATGTACCTTTTGTATTTTATGAAGGCATTATTGTATAATTCTTTCAATACTTTAATGTACACAATAATTTAAAACAATCAAATGCCACTAAAATTTTACAACCTGAATAGTTGTTTTTATACAAGTTGTCAAAAATTCTTATAATAAAAATTACGATATCAGTGTATTATAACTTTGTAGACGTAAGAACAAAATTGACTGCGTAACAAGTTCTGTAAATATATGCACGATTTAACCGGTGAGATACGTGGGATACAATTTCATATTATGTCCACCGTGAAAAATCACGGGATCACAAGGTTCGCTACCGTTAGCGAAATAATAATGAGAGATAAGACAACGGTCTTGATCTAGCATCATTATTAATAAGGGCGCGCGCTGTCTAATAAGTAGCATTACGTTGCTCCACCTAACATGCAAACAGTGGAATTATGTAGAACTGTTGCTTCGTAAAATTATTATACTAACAAAATGATGAATGTGCTGGCCTACCATTTTGTTGTTCGTAACACAAATTATATCTCGTAAACAAATAAATATATTTCTAATGTAAATATACGATAATGATGTTTTTCAATATAAGACACATATACTAGTGTAATATTTCTGCATACGAAATTACGCGTATTTATGTGTATTTTTTCATATCTTTATTGTCTATTTTACTATTTTGTCTCTTTTTCTTTTTTTTGTTGTTTCGTATCATTAGTATTGTTTATGTATTGTTTATTACCACTCTAAAAATATACATGGAAAGAACGATTGCTGAAGTACTTAAAAATGTAAGTATTATAGATCTGAAAATAATTTTGTTGGTATCAAAATAATTATGCAAGAAACTTGAGCATAATGAGCAATGCTGTAAAAAGTTTTGACATTCTATCTTCATGCAATCAACTTTAGCGTCCTATTTAATTATTTGGATAGTCCAACAAAATTATTTTCAAATCTGTATCTAGCTAGATTTTTAAATACTTCATCAAAACCGTTCTTTCATATGTTTTACTTTTTGTATTATCATATTGTTATTCTGTTCATATTAATAAATAAATAAACACAATATATATAAATATATGTATAAGAGAAGAGAATATTTGATTTATTACAATCTATATAAAAATATGCTTGTAACATATTGAAATCTCTCGATGCAGCGCTCGAGATCTATGCGAGCATTGAAATCTCCTTGACAGAGCATCATTATTCAAAAGTTATACAGTGTATTCTTTTTACGATTTTTCACTACATATTTTTGTAGAAGGAAGCATTATAGTAAAATTGGATTTTATGAGTATGTTCGAATCATTCATACTTTTCAAGATAACAAAAAATGTTATTTGTATCATTGCCCCGTTCAACGGTTGTTTAGTTACGAAAACGTGGTAGTTTTCGTGCAAAGATAGTGCAGATTTAAAATGTAAAGCACCGTAACCGTGGGAATACATAAAGTCAGCGTGGGGAATTCGTCGGGATGGTGTGTAAGCCGAATATATATACTTGCGACGCGCGACGTGAGAGACTTGGTCGAACGGGAAGAACGAAGATGAGGAACGGCAGTACCTCAAGATCTCAGATTGTCAGTTGGTGGTCAGCCGTCACGTAGGAAGGACGTGGTGGTGTCCCGCTTGCTTCGCCGCGCTTCACCTTGCCGCGCTTCACCTCTTCTCACTTCGGATCGTCTCGGAAGAAGCATCGCCTACATGGACGCTTCGTGTACGTGCTCTCCTCGAGAAATCAACAAACGCGATATGATTTATATCGGATTGACTACCGGTGCGAGTCAATAATTTGTTCATCTAAGTAAAATATTATATTTTTTTTTCGACAGCTGATAATAGTTCATTATGAACTACCTCAGTACATTGACCGGACAATAGTAATTAGCAGATGAACGTAATCAATTGAGTAACACAAGTATTTTCCGACTTAGAGAATATATTCCAAGTTACTCCGCATTGGCTTAACGGTATCTACCCGGACATCGAAAAGTGCATTCCCCTGCAACTTTGAGGAATACCGCACATGCAATTACTTTTTTTGATCCCGCACGTTGACCCATCAAAAACGTTAATTATTGTCTGCGACCGAACCTGCAAAAGAATTCCTTAAACGAAATCTGACTTTATTAGCGAATCTAATAGCAGTTATAGAGACACAGCAGCATCTCTTTTTTACAATGAGAATGCGAAGAATGCTTTGACACGATCAGCCTCCATGCAATTATCGTCATGGTGCACCATCGTCGTGGAATGTCATAAAAGCTAAACTCCGAATCTCGTGGGAAACAACGTACATCATAAATATAATTCGAAAGAAAGTAAAAATTCAAAAATCCAGACGATGACTTCCATGTGTGGCAGCGGAAAGAGTCACGCCGTGATGAATTCTAGCAGTTATTACAGGCCTAGTCCTTTTGCTTATCAAGTAAGTTTTCTTATACATTTATATTCTAAAAATAGAGCAAAACCATTTAATTTGAAACTTGACTTAAATCAGATAACTGATCTATTTTTTTTGTATTCCTAAGAAACATTCAATTGTTGTTCTTTATAAGATTTTCTTATAAATATAATCTTGACAAGTATAGTTACGTATATAATAAGAACATCTATTCAATAATGAGAGTGAGATTGTAACAAAAAAAAAACCGCTTTCCTGTTTCGTCGAGTCTACCTTTTTGCTGTAAAATGCTTTACAAGTTAAGTTGACAACATCAAAACACGTTTCTTCAACAAGTCATTTTCGATTTATGTCGAAGAAAAAGGGAATCTTGATGATTATAATATATTGAGTGTATTCCGACTCAATAAAATTTTATTATCACCTTTATAAGATATCCTTTAAATATATTAATTGAATTAGCAAAAGTTATCGATATTTCAACTTCGAAACGATTATCGTTCTTTGTGTCGGTAGTGATTCTACCAGCTTATACGAGTTGTAAAAAAAATGAAAGTTAACTCAGCAAACTGAGACGCCTATAAAAATGTATACGAGTTTCATTGAAGAATAAAACCGTAATCAGACAGACAGGATACACGTTTTTTTTACATATTTATTTCTAATAATACAATCGTTCACTTTTTGAACGAAACACATTGTTCTCTCTGTGAATTTAAACACATTGTTTGCTTACTCTCTTAAACTTTTAGACTGGTATTCGTAGTCGATTTTTATATTTAAGACTGTCTTAAGTACAGTTTTGAGATGTCATGAACCATTCAAAGAGCCGTATTAGCATCTTAAGACGTTACTTAAAACGGTCTTAAAATAAGAACGGATTATACAGTGAATTGTCACTCTAAAGAGTAAAATCTCACTCTTAAAGACTGAGATTCGAGCCATTCTTTTTCAAGACTGACTCAATTTTTATTCTTTAAAATGAAATTCCACTCCAAAGAATTTAGAGAGTATAAAATAAAATATATAATAAGATGATTATATAAATGTAGCATTAAATTTTGTAACTTCCGGTCTAAGATACAAAATCTATATGATAAAATTAATTTGTAAAAATCAAGAAAATTGCCATTTAATGAAGCTTAATACATATTAAGAATGATTTTCATATGTGTGAACATTTTTCTAACAAATGGATAGGAAGGAGTAAGTTAATTCCTTTATAATTCCTTTATAATTTATATATATATATATATAGACTTTACATCATGGAAACCTTAACCTTGCCTTGCACGAAAGCATTATATAATTTTATTCAGAGACACGGTCATGTCTCACGTTCACGCGCAATGGCGAGATAGACCGTGTATCTTTACGCGAGACAGCAAACTTCAATTATGGTATCCAATAAGGGGGGATATTCCTCGCACTTACATTTATCCTTGCTCCCTACCTGTTTTTGTTGTCTTTCCTTTTGTATCTTCTTTTTATTCACTTAATAGGAAGTTGAAATTTTTTAATCGTTATCAAGAAAAATACACCTGTGAGCTCTTTTTTGTATCTCTCAACAAGTCAGTATATCGTTACATTTATCGTTGCTCAGTTTCTTTCGGTAAAGAAGCTATGCAACAATAAATATAACGATATACCGACTGAAATAAGAACACACGACAACATGAGCAAATGTATATATAATTATATTTTTACACACGTATACAACTGTTTTAATAAGCACTGAATCTATCAATCCCTAATTTCGTGAAACTAATAATCCATTCTATTTTTATATATTTGAAACGTTTCCTTGTAATATTAAATAAAAAATATTTAGATTTTTCGACGAGTTTTAATTTCATTTACTTATCTTACGAATTATTAGACACATACACATGCAGAAATTTTTTGTCTTAATAAGTTTTTTCAAATTTCACGAAACTAGTAATTCATTCTATTTTTATACATTTGAGATGTTTCCTTGTAATATTAAATGAAAAATACTTAAATCTCTCTTGACGACTTCATTTACTTATCTTACGATCTTTCGAATTATTAGAAACATACACATATAGGTATTATTTCCGTTTTAACAAGTTTTTTCTTTTTATGCCAAAACCCATATCCCACACCGGCGTGGCGCCGTTCGCTTAATTGGCTGTTTAAACCCGATCGTCCGACACGTTCGCAACCCGTACACAATGGTACCGTTATCAAGTCAACGACTGTGAGCGATAATTGCGACGATAGCGATGCACTTTACTCGCGGTAAATTGTATTACGTGCGATAACCATCCCTGATGAGATGCACCCTCGCAGCCGAGAAAACTGGAATATGAACTCAAATCGTGTGGCGAGTAACGTTCAACGTATTATCAGAAAAAACGGATCTCTCATGTATTGATTGTACGCATGCACGCAACGTTTGCGCTTACGCTAACGATTATGGATAATATTTGAATCGTTTATCGCGCGCACGTTTAGACTGCCCCGGAACGTCGGCCGAATGATAATTAAGTCTCTTCGTTAATGAGCCGTGAGGTGAACTACGATGAAATATATCTATAAGGAATTACGTGTCCAGGCACGCCTTTATCTATCCTCAGAATTACTATAATAGCTGACAGTTAGGTTCAACGTACCTAGAATATGAATGTATGACGGTATGTAAAAAGTGTCCTATCATAAAGAGAAAATAATTTAATAGCAATCTCAATCTTGTGATGAATTGAGCGTTGACAAATCTTGACGGTTGAAAACTTTAAATTCGCAGTAATATTATGGAAGTGTTTTTAACTGATTCTTGAAGAGGATGGAGAATCAATCTTGATTTTATGTCATTATGTAATAGCTTCGAAGATCCGTATAATAAGTAACTTAACCTTGGAAGTATGGAATACGGTGGACAATGATTTATCTATCACTTTTCTAATCGAATTATGTAAGTGATTGTAATCTCTAGTATAGGCGGAAAAATTTTTACTTATATGAAATCTCGCGGAAGTATCGCGAAAATATCCATATAATGGAACAAATTATAACTGTATTCTCAGTATTCTCTCTTTGTCTCTTTCTTTCTCTGTGTATTCTTGAGAACTTGACTTGGTAAATTTAAACGCGGGAACAACATTGCCAGTAACGTTTATGAAATACTAATGAGCGATTATATAAAATAATCCAATGATATGTATCACAAAACAAATGGAGGAAGTTCCCATGTAGCGAGTACTTCTGCTTTAGATATCATCGTATTTCCTCGAGCAAAGCTCGCGTGAAGCTTAAGCTTTCGGTGTGAGGAAATTCTCGCGTGAAATACGAATTAAAAACACGGCGATTCAACTCGTTGTCTATTGTATTGTTGAGATATGTTTGCATATCGTAAGGATCGTGTGAGAACATAATCGCAAGGATGATGTTACTGACAATAAATCTTTCCAACTGATTTGTCGACGCCTACATATTCGATCGATTCCTGTTACGAGGATCTCTCCGAGTCGATTTAAGATAATACAAAGTATCTGCGGAATGTTCTGCACTTCTTGTGCGATATGTAATCGACACATTTTTTAAATACTCAAGTATATCAATCGTGATTATTTGTGAATGAAATTATACTTTGGCTTGTATCGTCTGGCACAGATAACGTAATGCGGCTTCGCAAGGCCCGGCCCTGGACAGACGTTACGATCTGTGTGTACCAGTTCCAGGTATACACACGTTCCTAGGGACCCTTATTAAACCAGACAAGGACGAGAGTTGCGGGAGCGTCCTTGAAGGATCTTTGCACTCGGTAAAGTTGCTCATACTCGCATCTTCTCGCGTTTTCTTCGTACTGCCCCTACGAAGGCCGCGCATTGACTTCGTCCAGGTCATGGTACGCACACGAACAATTGCGTACACCGGCACCTTCCTCAAACATATTATTTGCGGACCGAGGTCAAATTTCTTAACCGTCTTCAAATATTAACCCTCGTGTTTTGCGCTATACTATTAGCAGAAATTTTCGCAATGTGTTCCTATCTTCTCCATAGTAATATCCGTGAGCCTTGTTTTTATCATTCTCCATCATTCTTTAATTAAACTGAATCCTTGACGAATGGTTGACAATTAGCAGCTTGAGTGTCATTTGCAATGTTATTTATATAGTTATAAAGTTTTCATAAGGCGGCGGAGGTAACAGCCTTTTCAGGAATCGCATAGCTGTTACCACGCTTTGTGATCCACATAGTTGGATATGCTCGGCAACACTACTTAAGTGCCGCCGAGGATTATTCTTACGGCCTGCATCTTTGAAGAATATGAGAGGAAATGGTAAAAAAGATAAAAAGATACACTAAAAAGATAAAAGATACACTGAAAAGATAAAAAAACATACTAAAAAAGATGAAAGGATACATTAAAAAGAATATCCCAAATATAATTTGGGCTAACAGTTTTCTCTCTGATATTTGAATTTGAGATTGCTTTTTTCATATATTTGAAAAATTAAGAGAAATATTTACAAGCATGTACAAATATTTTTTTACAAGCATTAATTAAAAAAAGAAACAAGAAACTTGAAATAATTACAATATATAATATTTTTTCTCGTTTGTGATAGTACCTTCTGAAAGAAAGTGATCGTTGATCAAATAATGAAATGATAATAGAATCAATATGACTTTGAGGTAAGATTGTATACTGTTAGCAAAATGACATGTCATCATACATTAATTTGCCTATGTTTTCATGGATCATCAACTTCAGTACAATACCTTGAAAATTAAATACAAATTACTAAGTAAATTTATTTCTGTAAATTTACAACTTTCATAGAATATTAATTAAAAAATAAATAAATTATGCACTGTAAATCTTTTATGAGTGTAATTGCAACATCATAAGAAAAATATAAATAAGTAGCATGCAATAAATTAAAACTATCGCGCTTCATATTATCTACGCTACCGTGGATTGATAACATCATCATCACGATAATAACGACAAATCTGAAATAATTGCAAATCAGTTTAACGCTTATTTTACAAACATATTTAATTCAATAAAGTAAACATAAGCATGATATTTTTAAGATTGTTTCATAAAATATCATTAATTTTTTAATATACTCTAAATATTGAATAAAGTTAACGTAATACCGGTCTTTCTTATTTTCATAAATAATTCGAGCAATAACATACAGCATGCGCATAACTGCATGCAACAAAGAAAAATAAAAAACGAACGTCACGGGGATATTTTTTATGAAATCGTGACAATCTATGAATTTCTAACGGTTCCTTCTTTATATCTGGACATCGCATTCGATACGGTCGATTTCATCGATGCATTCGAGATTCCACCTGTTTGAACAAGATGCGGGGACGCGTATAAAATGTATGCCTTGCACTAATAATTTGAACGACGAACGCAAACAGAATCTAATATCTTCATAAGTACTTTGAAATTCTAAGCCAAACATTTTCCGAGATTCTTGTTAATAACAAACATAACTTTACTGCAAACTAAAATTGTTTTTAGATATTTCTTGTGATAATATAAATCACGTTCTCCATTAAAATAATACAAACACTGAAGATATTTTTGAATATAAATATTTTTACTGGTAATTTGCACCTTCGCAGATGAGATAAAACATCATGTATGTTGTGATGTTTTAAACAACCTTGAATTAATTAGCACTTAAGATCCGCTAAAAATTAAGATTTTTAGAGGTCGACGTATCCAATTTTGACCTAAATATTTATTATTTTATACTTAACAACTTTCTTTTTTTTCTTATGAGTTAGTTAAAGCTTTTTAATGTTTATCGGAAGCAACCGGAAATATCATTTAGATCTTACGAGGAACACTTAACCGTTTCGACTTTTATGAAAGCAGCCATGCTTGAAAATGCCGACAACACTTGCGTATGGCACATTTACCGCTAGACGAAATATTATGAATTTTCTACGCGATCTCGTCCGACAAGTCGAGCAAAGTCGAACGTGTTATTTCCATCTCGACACTTTGAAAATTCCTTCTTATCCATGCATTCCGTGCCGCCGGTGGTACCGTTAACAGGATTACTGTACACGTCTATATTTATAGCATATATATATTATTCAGCGATAAGTCGCGTGCCACCTGTCTCGCTTCGCTACGAATGTATACCAGATGAAAATAAAGGACATTAAGAAATTATACCGCTTACAAAAAATAAGAAAAATTGCCGTGTGCACGCGTTTATCGAAAAACGTATTATATGAGAAAATATCATTACAATATATGTTTCGTTATGCAATTGTAATGACAAATTGAGAAATTGGTAAAATTTTATATTTTAAATTATCTTTTAAATCAAGATTTAAAAACATGTTTAATCATTGAGAAACAGTCAATAGATAAAAAATAATATTAAGACTAATGATCCTCGTTACAGAATGACTATTATTTATCGCCAAGATCACCTTGGTCCAGGGCATCAGTAGCAAGAAGAAATGGTAGTACATGGAGGTTTGGCAGTGCCATGTTAATTATATCAGCTATGTTAGTCTTGGTCGTAGTTCTGGCAATTGCTGGATTAGCTCTATGGATGGGTGGTACGTTGAATGTTGAATTTATCATCCATTAAGTTGTTTAATTAAACTTTATGTAAAAGTTTCGTGTATGTAAAAAAATTACAAAAGTAGAAAAATAAATTTAGAAATTTCTTCAAAAAAATGTTTACTTTTTTTCAATTGAATTCAAAGTAAATCAAATAATAAATAAATAATAAATTAAAACTAATTATTATTAATTAAATTTTTCAGCTTTTCGAACAGATTCTAAAAATGGTGAGTTTTCTATATTCGAACAACACACATAATAATAAATAGCGAAATACCTTCACGTTTCAACCTTACGTTTCTCGGTTACAGCTATCATCGGATTTTCATGTAGCATCAGAATAGTAAGAGGCGAAAGGTATAATCCCATGTTAAAACTTAACACAAGCATGGTTTTTCGAGAAAAAGAACGAAAATTCAAAAATATTGTAAGCAAAATGTATATTTCAAAATTTCTACTACGTGTGTAAGGAGGAAAATCTCTTAAAAATTTATTATATTGTTATTTCCAGTTTGAGCTTCTATTTAGGAGAAGCGTGCTCGGTTTATCTTACAAACAAACCATGATAGACAAGTTTGAGAATGGGACTTTGAAAGTTTTCTTCAGATTATATCTCGATCGAAGGAAGATACCACGGTCAATCGTAAATGTCGAAGACACCATCCAAGACATTATTGCCAAGGAAACATACTCTACATCATCATTATTCAAAGATATGGAGTTAGATCTCACGTCCACATCAGTGAAAAGTGATTAGCGATAAGTTCAATGAATCTTTAGGCAAAACTGTACAAAAGCATTAAAATCTTCATTCTAGATTCCCGTATTTCTGCTACTTGTTTTCTCGCGTTGATCGTTCAAAGTTTTTCTCATCTATTCTTTATTTTCATTTCATTTCTCGTTTTATTTAAATTATTCTTGTTTTCGTTATTATATTAAACTTTTCTTTATTTCTGTTTTTTCTTCCACAAACATGTTTCACTCATTCCTCCTCTTATGCATTATATTTTGCACAACGTAATTCACTAACTCTTATATCTATTAACTTCTTAACAAAAATTCATTTAGCTACAAATATTGCATTTCATGTATTCACAATTCAAATCAGAAATCGAAACTGTCTAAATAAAAATTGCTTATTTTATACTTCAAGCATTTGTCTGTTCTTCTTTAAATAAAGTCAGTTTTGAGTACTCATCTTTGTGAAAATTCCAGGAATAAATCAAGAAAATATCGTGAACCAGAAACAAGGGCAGCAGAAACATACTATGATTACTAAAAATGGTTTATTACGACCAAATAGAAATAGCAGCTTGATTATGAGTTCAAAATCAAAAACAAAACCAACCAAGACCGACAGCGAGTCGAATATAGACTTCAACAACATTCCAACTATCCAGGGTACTTACAGAGCAACGAAAGTTAATATTACCGCAGAAAATTCAACTAAAGGAATATTCGAGCCAATAATAGATAGCAAAGGATTAGCCACTACTAGGAGAACGCCATTGCAAAAACACACCACGACATCAGAAAAAGTACTCAATCGCGTAGAATCTTCCCCAACTGACGAACCTTCGACATTGTTCACAAAATCCACAGCTATGGTCAATAAGGATAAATTGAACGAAAAAGAGGAGAATGAAATGAAAACTACGTCTTCAAGAACCACAACCGTTCGAAGCGATTTGGATATTTTCAAAGATTTCCTCAATCCAGATTTTGAAAATAATTCACCATGGAAACCGATCGTGCCGGGATATGTAAACACGGAATTCAAGTTGTTACCTAATGACGATGTCAGAGAAACCAATTATACAGAATCGACCACGCGGACAGTCATTTCGAAGACGAGTGATTTCCGCGATAATGTAAAAATGCCTAATGATGGAACTAGCACAATCTCAACGGTGCCCAAATTACCATTAGGTTCTGTCAACTTTCATGACGTATCCGAGATAAATACCTTCGATATCGACAACACCGATTTTCCGCGGGATAGAATCGATCCAGGTCTAACTAAACCAAACAATCATGAGAAATTGGACATTGAAGTCGCCGGACAGCTACCTTCGGAAATGTACAGTGTTAAATTAAAAGCTTCATCATATGATGGCAATGAAAGAGTAACTTCCAACTCTGAGAGCTCGATGACTCGCGAAGTCTCCGAAAATATTTCAATAAAAAATAAACCCTTTCAAGAAAAACATAAAGATTCAAACGCTCAAAACACAGAAGCAAAGTTTGATAATTCGGCATCGTCGATGGAGCCTGATGATGTATTCGGGTCACACAGTGATAAGAAAATTATGAACGACTCGTTCACGAGCGGTGTTGGCGTAGCCGAACCTGTACTAGACACGGAAATCGAATTGGAAGCGAAGAATCGGTACAGAGGAAGCAGTATTTTGGCGCCGACCACAGATGAAGATATGTTGCGGAATAGGAAGGTTAATATTAATCAGCAACCGATTTACACGAGTTACAATACTCCTGATTTAAATGGTGGTAGTCTTGGATCCAGCTTGATTGAGAATCCAGCAACAACAAAACCTTTTAGACACACGATACCCGTCGACAAAATCACATCCGTTGTAAATTATAGTATCAACGTTCCTTTTGATAACTTGGATGCTCCATCTCTTTCATTAATAGACACGTCTATTGATGAAAAATTGTTCCAAGACAAAGTTCTGACGCCATTACCACCAAAGAGAATCGTCGAAGTGGAAACTTCTGTCGTGGAGCACGATGATACGATGATCCAGTTACAAAGTGAACAAATTACATCAACAGAGCCAAATATCGTAAAAGATGACAATAAATCGTACTTTAGCACAACGGAAAGTTACTCAGAGCCAAAATTGATTGCCAAAGATTCGAGCGGTAAGAGAGGCGTATCGAGAAATTCAACCTTCGTCGAAATCGATACTGTCAAGCATACGCCTGGCGAATCGGAAGAAAACTGGGAGTCACGCGCGGACGAAGTTACAGCCAACAATGACGAATTACAAAGAAAGAAGGTTTATAACGAGACTTTGAAAGCCTATGTAGTAGAAAATCTCGTGACGTTGGCGCCTGTCAAGAGCAACACGGGTATTGGTAGGCCGGTGCGACCGAGACCAAAGATCGACTCTCCTGATACGGCTCTTTTGGAGCAATTATTCGGAGTGCACGATTACACGCACGACAGAGACACAACGGATACCGAATCCACATCTGAAGCTTCCTTCTCTTACAAGATCCAGAACTCTACAAAGTCCGATGAGAAGAACTCAAATCATAAAAGCACCATAGTGGAACAGATAGTCGAAGTCGTGACCTCCATCAGCACCAGAGTGTCGTCCAACATTAAAAGCGATCCAGTCATCTTAAAATTTATCGTCACCAATTCCACCACTAATCCAATTGTTCATTCGGAGAAGACTTCGACGTCAAACGACGAAGCAGATAAATCATCCGAATCGTTGATCCAGAAACGGCCACTTTTATCAGCGGCGAACTTAAGGACGATACAGACGTCGGACAGAAAAATGTCACTCGAAGAGAACAGAATTCTGTTGGAGAAGCTCAAGCAACTCGCGCAAATCAAAACGAATAACGATCCCGTACAAATCATTAGGAACAATTCAAACTTGAGCGAGATGTTGCAATCTCAAGATCACGCGCCGTTGTTAGATATCGAAGAGCTGAAGAAAATCGCCGATGTTGTGACTGGAAACGAGACACTAAAGAACACGAGTTCGGAATTTACATTGAGTCGGGACGGGGTGGAAATATTTACTAAAGTACTAAATAAGGAAGAGGATCAGACATACGAGACACATACAGTATCAATGATCGAAAAACTCAGCAAGACTAATGGTAATTATGCAAGCACAACGCGTTCAAACACATATAAGCGAGTGGAAAAGTATTAGTTTGCAGAGCTTGGATAGCTTCTGTAGTTTCTTCATTACAGTTATATTGAATTACACTAAAAATTAAATTTTTTTCTTATGCTGCATAAATTTTTTCACGTACCATTATATTTGATGATATAAATTCGTAAAATATATTTTTTCTTTTTTTCATTCCTATATTAATAAGTGCTTGGATATTTGTATGAATCTTACTTCAATAAAAGTAGACCTTGTGACAGTTGATAAAACTTTACGACTATTTATATTAATTCATAAATTAAAAAAGAAATCCATAAACTGAAAATTCAGTGTATTTCACCAATCCGTCGAAATTATGATAATAGCATTTTCAAAAAAATTTATGTATTTCAATATATTATCTACTTATAACAAACGTACCGTATTTTCGCAGATAGTTGCGTTGGTTTTCTGTGCGGAGATGGAAAATGCTTAGATTCCAGCGCGATTTGTAACATGTTGGTAGAATGTCCAGGCGCGGAGGACGAGGCTAATTGCACGTGCGCTGATTTTCTCAAAACACAGCTATTATACCAGAAGATCTGCGACGGTATCGCCGATTGTTGGGATTATTCGGACGAGAGTAATTGCGGTAAAATTATTTAATTCAGATTGTCGCGATAACTCGTAAAACTTAAAATAAGTTTCCATTAGCTCCAATTAACTTTCAAGGATCACCTAAAAATCTTCTCACGTCTCATCTCACGTCTCATTTCTTATTCGTCTAATTTTATTTTACAGATTGGTGCGAGAAAGGTCAATTCGTATGCGGTAATAGCAAATCCTGCGTTGATATGGATAAGGTATGTAACGGTTTTAGCGATTGTCCCGGCGGCGAAGATGAAAAGCAATGTACCGCTCTAATAGATGACGAGGAAAACATAGCTGAATCACGAATTGATCTTGTCTTGACGAAAAACTCATCAAAAAATCATTCCGAGACGATCAAACGTCTCGATCAAGTAATCGAGAGAGACAGTGAATCTTCTGTTACAGAGAGAGACACAACCACTCTATATATCCTCCCTGATAATTTACAATCTGAAAGATTAATAAACGATAAGAATGGCCTATCTTCGAAGTTAATCAATCAAGAATTGGCTCGGAATAGAGATGTGGAGGAGAGTAACATCGAAGTTGCTGTTTCCAGTAGAGAAACATCTTCGAACGTTTTAAGGAACGGTTTGATTTCGGGGAATAATTTGCATGCCAAAGATAACAGAACTTTTCCAGTAGCAAAAGTTTATAACAATAACGAGATCGATAATTATAACAATAAAGGAATACTAAGCATACGTAAAAATGGTAAATGGGGAAAACTTTGTTTTATCAATACAAATAGTCTCACACAAGAGCAGTCCGCGCGTCAAGTTACGTGGTCCATCGAGGATCTTGCCAAGGCTGCGTGCAAGGCCATTACGTATCAGTAAGTGACATCACCGTTAAAATCTCGATTAACAGAAATTTCTTTACAAAGTCATTTCTATAACAAAGTCAAATGTCTATACATTTTTTTCTATAACAAAGTTTTTTATACTGAAAGCCCTTTATTTGCAGAGATTACGAAATGGTGGAAAAAGTGTTGGATCAAAACCCGCCATCGAATCAATTTTACTACACTTTGTCGTACGATAAATCAGATCTTTCGGATAGAACAGCTTTGTCTTTCAAATCGTCTCAGTGCCCGGGCGGCGAGGTTCTTAAAATTAGATGCAAAAATTTCGAGTGCGGAATAAGAACTCAGGTGGCATCGACCGCGAGGTATGTCTTCATAAAACATTGCTGCACTAATTCCGTCGCGCATAAAGCTCGGAATTGAATTTTAAAGCAAATTATTCTCTTTTTGTCACTTCAGGATTGTCGGCGGTGCTAGCAGTTCCGTGGGCAACTGGCCCTGGCAAATAGCTTTATACAAGGATGGAAATTATCAATGCGGTGGTGCTTTAATCAATAATAGATGGGTTATCAGTGCTGGGCACTGCTTTTATCAGTAAGTTGAAAGAAAATTTTTTGTATATAGCTTCAATAGAAGGTTTTAATTAAAAGTACTGCTTTATAGCGCAGAGAATAACTATTGGGTTGCAAGAATCGGTGCAACTCGTAGAGGAAGTTTCCGAAGCCCACACGAGCAACTCTTACGGGTGGATTATATATCGCTACATCCGGATTATGTGCATCACGTATTCCTCAATGATATAGCTGTAATAAGACTCGAACGAGCGGTTAGCTTTAGCGATTATATTCGACCAGTATGCCTCCCGAAAGCACCGGTCCTCACTGGAACTGTATGCGTGGTCACTGGATGGGGTCAGTTATATGAAATCGGCAGAGTGTTTCGTAAGTAGGATATCTTGGCAAAGGTGATCGTAATCTTACATTAAAAGGTTTCGTATGATATATCTTGTTACTTATATTTAACAGCTGATACATTGCAAGAAGTACAAATTCCGGTCATGTCGACAGAAGATTGTCGACGAAAGACTCTATTCTTGCCGCTATACAGGATTACAAATGGAATGCTATGCGCAGGATTGGAGAACGGTGGCAAAGACGCCTGTCTCGGAGACAGTGGTGGTCCTTTGGTATGCTTATCACCGTTTGAAAATCGTTATGTACTACAAGGTATGAAATTGAATGTTTAATAAATAAATTTCTCTGTCCCTTGATCTAAATATCTTCTTTTAACCAGGAATTACTTCAAATGGCTACGGATGCGGAAGGCGAGAACGACCGGGCGTCTATACAAAAATTTATTCTTACATGTCATATATCGATTATGTCATCGCACAGACAGATATCCAACCTTCTGCAGTAGAGTTCTGCAAAGGCCACAGATGTCCTCTCGGAGAGTGTTTACCCAAATCACGTGTCTGCAATGGATTTCTGGAATGTTCCGACGGCAGCGACGAACGAGATTGTTCCACAATCTCGCGATAATACAAGACTGATATGTCAATATGATAATGTAAACGCGATTTATATTTATATAAGTAAACATTAGCGCAGTCCAATGAATAGATATGGTCTCATTGAGGGAAAACTAACGCAACTGTATATAAGTTATACGTAAAGATACATCGCATCAACGTCTTATTAAAGGCAGTACATATAAGTGTGTATTTTTACTTTCTCAAGTCATACAAACAATTTTATGGTATTAATTATCTTTCTATATACAAAGATGTGGTAATATCAATCTGTAGATAATGCGAGTTTGATATTAATTCACGTAAGTATCTACAACGTGCAATTAACAATTAAAATTTGCTTGAAAACAATGGATCATAAACAGCACCGTTTAAGATGTAAAAGCGAATTACAAAAGGAAATGTGATAGAACATTCCACGTTCTTTTATAGCATAGAAATAGAATTAAAGTACATTAAGCAGCAAAACTCAATAGACTGTTGCAAAATTTTAGAGATTCTATAGTTATATCTTCAAAAGAAGGATTCTTTTACTTCTAGACTAATTGTATATATATCGAGAAAAAGTAGAAAAAAAACTTTGCGATTATTTATTTAGAACGTTGCAAATCTCTCTTAATGTCGTGTTATTAATGGTCAGTATATAGATCTCTCTATATAGATAATGATGTTCAGGCAGATTGAAATTAACTTGATTTGTATTAATTCTGTTTTTAGACAAATGTTTTAAATTATGCTATTGGTAAGATCTGATCAAATAAAAAGTCTAGTCTATAATGTAAACAGACACGACTTATCTTCACAGTAATGTGTACATATATTACGAAATTATTATAAAATTTATAATTAATGTGAAGTTTACAAGAAAAAATGGCAGCAAATATATTCTTTTTGTAAAATTCATGTTCTTTTCATTGTCTCCAATTTTTAGTTGGACAATTAGAAGGTAATATAACAATACAAAGAATGATATACAACTTCACTTTATTAGTCAGATTTTCATCACCAAAAATCATTTCCACGAAAAATATTAAATATATCGTACATATTAACGTTTAAATAAAAGCTTTTGTAAATAATTTTACAATACTGTTATCAAATTAAAAATAGATGAAATAATTATGTATTTTATTACAAATTGTGCGATATGAACAAACAAATAATTGCTAATGATGTCGCTGTTGTTCATTACAAATGTCATTTAGTACTTTACTTAGGTAATTTTATCTTACTCAAGTAATATTAGTATTAGCGTACTCTCGTTAAATGTCACACTGTTAGATTTCTATTTCAATTCTCGATTATTGATATCTCATTTGTAAATATTGTATAATACTGAACTCGACAGAGTAAAAGTGTAGAGGCAAAATATATCGAACTATTGATGATGGCATCCGACACCATTTAGGAGTAATGCTCAGAGGCCTAGTATATCTGGTTCCTGATAGCTGTACATATACAATGTTCATTCCATCCGGCATACCAGAAAGTTCTGTGCAGCGACAGGTTTGAGCAAAACTTCTCGTACGATAAAAAATGGTGTAAATGTATAAAAGAGCGACTCGAAGACGATAAAATTTTTGTTCATATTATGTTTAACATCATTCGTTATGTCTTCTCACATTTTTGATCTTAAAATATATAAATATATAATACCTATCCACAGAAAAAGAAATCCCGTAATGATCCATAAACTCCGCTAGATATATTACAACCATTAAAGGAGTTCAGCATTTTGCAAAAGTAGATTATCTTGATTCAAGATATTCAATGATTCAATACAATTAAATATGTTAGCCTGATAATATAAGGATCTTCAAACAGCAGAAAATTTCTCAAACAATTTAACGATACGTTGTTACTGTTAATTATCGAATGCATCTCGTCGATGTGTACAACTTATTATGTTCAGGAACATAGTGATATATATATATATGTATATGTATATATGATCGAAGCCAATCCATTAGACATAAGCGAGATATACAATACTAAATCTGATATTTTCTTTAATTCTGCACATTATTTGCAGAAGATAATAAATAATATTATTAATAAATTGATAATATCTTTGACGATCATACCTTTAATTATATTGTTAAGAAGATGCATAGGCTATGCCTAATAATGAGAAATAAATTCCTCGTTTTTAACCAAGAGAATCAACAGCCATGGTATTAAGACCGTTCTTGCTAATAGTAGTCTTAAATTGCTCCGGTACTGGATATTCGCTCTGCAATGTAATATATTCACGTAGAATTATAAAAATTACAAAATTGCATCTATAAATTGTAGGCTAACTTACATAATCTCCATTGGCTTTGGGTACCATGACGTTCATTTCGCTAGATTTGCTGGTGATAAGTTCAACACCCAGGGAATCTGTACTTAAATACATTTGACAACCGTCCGTTTTGTCGATAGAAATTGTAGGTACCTTTCCAAGAACCTGTAATAAATATATAAAAAAGATATGATTATTAATATATATTATTAAGATATCAGGAGACACAATGTCTCGTATTATTAACCATAGTGGAAGTATATTATTAATATCACAATGTTATGGTACACTAACATTAGGCTAAAACTCGATTCAGTACTCGCAGTAACTGGCAATATATTCAGAGTGCATTTCGATAACAATTGCCAGTGCATAAGTGCTCGGCTTTGCAAACCATGCCGAACATGTATCGGTAGTAGAAGATATAGGAGCCTGACAGTTTTTCCAATTTCACACGCATAATTTCATTTGCATTAAAATATTATTTCAACAAGCATTGCGTATATAAAAATGCCGTGGAAAGTTGGTAAGAACATTTTTTCTTATTTTTCTTATTTTTCTTATTTTTAACGCTATGCTAAATAAAACACAAATAGTGTACATCGAAAAAATTTATTTATTTTTCAAAAAATTCGAACGAATGGAAATGTTTTAGGTGGAAATTTCGAAACTGTGGCGGTAACATGTGAGACAAATTGGAAAGACTGTGTAATCGCGGTGACAAATTATTTATGGAGCGAGGTTGTATCTGATGTCGTAGATTATTTAGCAAAAGAAGGAATTATATGGGTATGCAATTATGTATATACACTCCACAGATTATTAATAATCGCTTTTAAAGTTTTTGTTTTTGTTAAAGATTTATATTACAAACTAAATATTTTAAATCTACAAGTTATTTTTATTCTAGTTTCATAAAATTAAGAATTTTTTTTCTTGCTAAGTTATTATTGGGTTTAAAAAATCTTTGATTGTGTTTCATTGTCTAATATTTGAAGGTTTTAGCGATAGCCATCACTTCCACGATACTTATCCGTATAAAATATTGCAAAAATATGCACACGAAACATGCTGTGCTTAATAAACAAATACTAAATAAAGTCGGATATAAAATTCAGGATCTGGAATTAAAAATCAATGTTTTAACGTACAAAATGCAATATGGAACTTGGCCATTACCACATCAAATCTGTAATTTAAATCCGAAGCTGCGGAAGATCAGAATGACTGTATCCAACCCAGGTGACCGAAAAAATTGGCTAAAACACGTGCTGCTAAAGTACGTATAGAAGTTTAAAATATTGAATAGTTAACAAACTTTTAATGAGTCAATTATGAAAGAATACAGATTTTCATATATTTATATTTATTTCATAATAATGGTTTATTTCAGTCCTTCATCGAAGAGCAAAATATATGCTCCTTGTTCAAAAGCGCTTCGTTCATCAGAAGCAAAACTAATGAATCGTTTTGATATAAAACAAGAACATGTTCCACAACATATTAAACACAGTGAATTATCAACAGCTTGCAGTAGCATTGAAACTTTAAAATCTACTAGTGACCAATCTGTGAAGTACAAAAATTAGAAATACATTCGATTTTACATTAATTTTTCCTATTCATATAACATTAATGCAATTTTTATACAGATAAGCACAAGTCTTAGATTGCTTCAAAAATATTTTGCACTTTCTCTCGATGATGGTTCCCGATCTTAATTAGTTTTTTTTTTTACGCAAAGACATTATAAAAAACTATTAATAAAGCATTAATAGAAAAATTAAAAATAAAGAACTAAAAAAAAATATTAATAGGAAGCGCTATTAATGTTTTGTCCGGCGAAACCTTCCATCCAAAATTAAAAAACATTAATATATAACATGATATTAATTATTATATGTTTTGCTTTATCATATAGTAATAAGAATTCAGAGAAAGCGCAAAATCTTTGAGGTAACCTGTGCAATCACTGAGTTAGCTTATTTCGTTAGTGTATATTCAGCGAGGGCACATATATACCCGCAAAATGCGAGTAGGAAGAAAAATGATCTCTCTAAAAGCAAAAATTTCACGTTGCAACGCCGAAATGTGCAGCTTCTACCACTGAATTCGAACGTGATTAATCAATCTTCAAAAATGACTCCTTCCTCAATGGAAAATGATGTATATGCGACAAATGCTAAATACAACCCATGCTGGAAATTCACAGAGACTATCTATAAATGTAAATCATTTCTCAAGGAATTGCAACGTAACGATAAATATCTACGTTCATTAAATCGGCCATCAAAAATGAGCAAGGTATCTTCTTTAAAAACCGCACATACAGCAGGACAAGTAAGTTTATCAATCACCGTACTTAAATTAATAAATAATATTGTATGATAATTATACATTTATTCTAGATAGTTTTGTCGACAACGGAAGAAAGAGAAACATTCTGCGATGCTTCTGTAACAGCAAAAAAAGAAGAAATAAATGAGACGAAATGCATAAAACGGATGCAAAATAACATGATAATAGGTACTGAAGAAACATATCATCAAAATAAAGTGAACGTATCTAAAGACGTTGATGCTTTAAAGACAAACAACCGTGCACCCTCGAGAGAACTCGTCCCAGTTATTCCGATAATGCAACCAACGCAAAATATACAACCTTCTCAGGAAACTTTAATCGAAGTCAGAAAGAGACTTCAGAATTTACATAATGTGTTGCAAACATATCAAGACACGAATCAGTCCACAAAAAGACAACAATCGAATCAATCAAATCAAAGCAATGAAATAAATTCAGTTCTAACAAATCCGGTCATGAATATTTCAAGCGAATATTTCGAGCTAAATCGTTCAGAAGACAGTTTATCTTCCTTAACCGATTCATCACATACGTCGAAAACATATCGACGTTCTAGTGAAAATCTTACATTGCGAAATACTTACTCTAAAGGATTTAGTCAACATGATATACAGAGCAATCTTCCAGCATTTGTGCCAGCAGAACCGCACTTACGTTCCCGCAATGCAATATTACAGACATCGGAAAGCTACGAAAATGAATACAAAGAATGCTTGTGCGAAAATATTTTAGATCGCAATTGTAACCACGAAATGGAATCGAATCCTAAAGTCAATAAATATGCAATTAAAACAAATACTTTATTCAATACACGAGATAACATATCTAAAGCAATATCAGAAAGAATATTCTATATTTTATCATCTGAAAATAAGGAAAATCAAACTCAAAACGAGGCATCGTTAGAAGAAAGATTCGCTACTAAAAAATTCAGCAACACATTTGATAAAGAACAATATCGAGAGAATGTGACAATATCTCAAAATAGCAGTCAAAGTAAAATATCAAACAATAGCAATAGTAGGGAAAATAAATCGACAGTGTTATTGCTTCAAGAGGCTTTACATTTCAAGAATACTTTGCTGACACACTCAAGAACGAAGTGTCCGATAAGTAATGTAAAACATGGCGATATTGCGGATGAATCTTCACTGATATCAAATAATAATTTTCCTTCGATGATAATAGATATCAAAGAGGAAGAGCCAGTTGTTAGTAACTCTCATGATAAAATTAATCAACGTTACATCTGTCTAGAAATGAAACAACGACGTGACTTATGTCCTCAATATTTGAAAAAAGTAAATACGCTTACACATTGTGAAGACGAACAAGATGCAAAGAGCCAGGATTGTATTCCCGAAGCATCTTCGGAATATTTTAGCATTACGGATCTCGCGAGTCATAATAATAATAATGTCGAGATTAAGAATAACGTTTCGTTGAAACCTCCGATTTATGAAAAAGTAATCTCGATAACGATACCAGTCGATATGGATGAGAGATCGATGCAAACGAAAACTGTCCTACAAAATATTCGAACATGCGTACAAGAAAATTTAAGAGAAAATGCATCGTCCGATATCGACAACAATATAACCGATAAATGTTCGCCAACAATGTTAAAATTCGAAGATCTCATATTGGAACGTGTTAAAAATATCAGAGATTATATAGATACTTTTCTTCAAAGCCAAAATATAGCAATTTTCAAAGCACGCAAAGCACTTCAATATCAAGGTAAAAACGATATTTTTCGATGTTTAGGTGAGGCGAGTCATGTAGTAGTATATAATCGATCGATCG
Organism: Mycetomoellerius zeteki; assembly: GCF_001594055.1. Classification (NCBI taxonomy): domain Eukaryota; kingdom Metazoa; phylum Arthropoda; class Insecta; order Hymenoptera; family Formicidae; genus Mycetomoellerius; species Mycetomoellerius zeteki. The sequence goes on from NW_017256436.1 coordinate 486,803, forward strand.
TACCGTCTAGCAGCAACAGCACCGATCAAATTATTGGTTCTTCAAAGAAATCATCAGACATTTTAACAAATACATGGCCGAATTACATAGAAGAATACAAACAGAAAACACTTATTACTCCTATTAAGAATAAATTCTCTATCAAGAACGATACACAACAATTAGAAATACCTACAGAATTAGAAAAAGAAGAAGTTGATTTATTTCTTCCAAAAATTCTAACATATTCTTGCAAAACTGACTCAACATGTACACACAAAATACCGGATTCGAGCACACCTCATCATGAAGAACACTCAAATACAGAAAATAATAAAACTGATAAAGGCACTATAGTTGATGTGAATGCAGATTTCTATAAATGTAAAAAGCAGACACAAGTCACTGAAAGTAAGCCATCAATAATATCATATTTTTCACTCGATGTCGCAAATGCTGATGCAAAAGTTATTCACACAGCACGCGAAGACTATCTAACGAAATCTAATTGCAATTCGATCTCCCATAGTAATTCGTATTTCACCGACGAAGAGATAATAAGTGATGTAAAAATGGACAACGTATCTTTCAAATCTACGTCGGACATGAAACATTCGCATTTAAACGTACAGAAAGAAACGAAACAAAATGTTATTAAACAACAAATATCCGTGAATGAATGTCCAGATACAAATATAGTAACGCCAAACGAATTACCATCAGAATATTCTAACTTGACGATACTTATTAACTCAAATCTTATTCTTGATAAATCAAAACGTGATTATTCAACGAATCCGAAAACAACATCTCCTTTACCGATGTTAAAGAAAAACGATTTCATTTTTGATCCCACTGCTTCTTTACTACCTTTCTCATTAAATAAAGAAAATGAAACACTAAATACAGACAGTACCTTATTACATAATTTAAAACAAAATGATGAAATATCTATAGGCATCGCAAATTTATCGCCTCGAATAGAACGTTATTCCATAAAACCATTCCAAACATATTCCCAAGTTAAAGCTAAAAGCGACATGTCTTTAATAACTAATAGACGTAAAGATTTAAAAGTTAATATATACCCAAAAAAATCACATTCATTTTTGATGCGTCATAATACGAAATACATCAGCGGTACATTACATCAGCCGTATGCAAAACTGCACAACGACAAAAATAAATGTGTAAAAAATAAATTGCGACTCATAACTCAATCAAAGTCTATTATATCACCACAAAGGGTATCCACTAAATCTTGTATACCAATTTTAAAGAATCGTTTAGAATCATCTCACAGAATGAAACATCAAAAACATTCGAGGAGTCCTCCGAGAAGTCCATTAACTATGTTGGGAGAAAAGATCTATACAAAAGTTCATGCAACAGATGAGGAAGTTATGCGAAATAACAACATTTCAATAAATAGGCATTTGCATGTAGAGAGGACTGTGTCAAATTTAACTAAATTAAATTTAGAAAAGGACATATTCAATAAAAACTCGGAAAAACTTAATACAACATACAGAGAAAACACACCAAAAAAACATTCGGGAATTGTGTCTAGTGATCAAAGTGTAAAATCCTTGGCAATCGATAAAGAGCATTCAGATAAAAGCGATATATATGGAAGTAAATCAGATATAAGCATAATGCAGCATATAAAAAAGATTGCTTCTAAAGAGATGATTGTTATTTCTATTATGGCAAATGACGATTTACGGAAAAAATATCCGGCGGATCTATTTATTTTAAACACGAAGAACATCAGTCCAACGACAGATCTGCTGATACATAAAAACAAATTGTGGACTATTACTGTTGAAAAAAAAGAAAAAGAAGTTACGGCGAAACCTTCCATTACAGATACATGTACATCAATGTCTAACTTACAATGAATGACTTGAGACGTATAACTTGTCTTATCTCTGTAAATATTTTTAATATTTTTATTTATCGAATTCTTTTATATAAGAGTGCATTTTTTCTAAATAAACGCTTTTTTTACATTTGTATGTATTAAATTATCTATAAGATAGAAAAAGCTTTTTAGAAAATTAAATTGGATATCCTAAAATTAAGTGCAGTATCGAAAAGGAAAACGATTTCTCGTATATAATAAAAAAGAACAAAATTTCTTATTATATCAACATCTAGCAATTAGTTATCTATCTTTTATGTATCAATGTATTTTCTATAACTAAAAAAGTACAGTCTTATTTAATATCAAAAGCTTAATATACATGCTAATAACAAAAGGAGCTATTGTGTAGCCATACATACCTGCATTTGTACGCTTTGACAATTAACAAATTCGATACTGGATACCAAGGAATCAAATACAACGGATGATTTGCGACAGGAATCCATAACAACGGAATTCACTTTGCCTTTGACAGTAAGTGTGCTATCTTGGCACCGAAACATATAAACCACATTATTCATCTCTACGTTATCAATTACTAAATTCTCACCCTTATGATATTCCTGTGAAAAATATAATATTTTTAATATATATAATAATAATATAATACGTATAATGAAACGCATTATTTAATATTTTTATTATTTCTTTGCGAAATATCATACCACGAGCCATTTTTTGCCATCTCTAGTAAATACAGGTGGCTTGTCAATAGGTGCGCTTGCTGGCAACACAGTTTTCATAGGTATCGCGTTGACCGTCGGTGCTTTAAATGGTGCCGGGCCAGATCTCAAACCAGGATTTTTATGTGTTTGCATATCGGAGGTGACTTTTTTCAAACCTACAATATACATATTATATATTGCATATAATATATTCTCATACAGAGATTATAGGCTAGTATTCATAGTCGGTTCTTATTTCGAGAGTTCTTAAGCAATGTCTTAAGACGCTAATGCGATCCTCTGATTGGTTCATTGGTTAAGACTGTACTTAAGACGATCTTAAATATAAGAATCGACTATAAATACCGGTCATAGAGTAGCGTAGAGAAAAAAAATATAATAAGTGTATTCACTTTTTGTGATATCTTCTCCTTGATTAATCTGAGCAAAAAGGGCGCTTCTATCGTCATTCAACATCGATGCAATATCTCCGATTGGCATCGAAGGTGGCGGAGGGGGTGGTATGCATACGCCCGCAGGTGCGCCAGTTTTTCCCCATACTAAACCTGTCGTATGATGTTGACGAACGTACTGTTGCAAGTCGGTCAATGTTTGCACCCACGCTTTACACCAGTCTATGTGTATTTTGTCTCTATAAATAAGTAAATTTTAATTCCGTTTCGGAATAAATTACAAAAAGAAATGAGTTTTAAAAAACTTACTTTTCTTTCCAATCTTTTAATACACGATTAGTGTAAAATTGACCGGCGTCATTCATTTCCTTTACATAAGGAGCCGGCGTAGGAGACACAGCGACCCATCCCAAAGCTGGGATACTTTCACTAATTGCTGATAAGTGATTAAAGAATGGAGATCCACGATTCTTCTCGCGAAATTCTTGAATCTGTTGTATTTGTGCAGACATAGGCGCAAATAAAGATACTTGTTCGGATTGATTCGTCGGTGCGGGACGGCTCGCCGCCATGTGTATAAACTGAAGCTGAATCCTGAAATTAGAATATATTTAACAATTTATTATGTATTATTTAATAATTTAATAATTTATTCGATATATACGTTCATCTACTTCTTTAATCTCATAAAACTAAAATGTTACTTACTGAAAAGCCTTTTCCACGAGCTTACTATGAACATCTACATCGCCGCCGATTTTGTTACTTAACTGTAGATATTCTTTAACTGGCCCAGCTAAAAAGTCCTCATATCCGGCGATCGACATGTTTGTAGGTGGATTCGGAACAGTTTCCTGCTTCGACGATAGAGATAAACTACTTCCTGACGACGTAGACCTCTTCGGAGAAGGTGTGCTCGTTTGTACAGCGGTGTCTTGTGTCTGAACTGCAAAGTGTACGTTTTCGAGTCGTCTCGTTACGTTTTCCAATCGGTTCACTAATTCTTCTAGATGTTCTTCTTTATCGGTGCTCTCACAACCTGAAATTTATTTTATAAACAAATTTGTAATCGTTTGTATACAGACTATAATAATAAAAAAAAGATTATTCATTCACTCATGTTTAAAAGTAATAAAATAAAACTGATAAACAAACGGCACACAAAAAAGAAAGTAAACTTTATCTCAGAGGGAATTTGGAAACATCTGGAAAACTCAGACGCTTGGAATACTTCATCGAGTACTTGGAACACTAAGTATAGAATACGTTTATAAATAGTTACGTTAGTATAACTACATCGCGTTAGGATCGCTACTTAAGTGTGTATATTAATAAAATTATATGTATCAAGATTATGTGTATACACACACACACACACACACACACACACATGTATAGTATACAAACAGTTTAAGAAAAAACGCGACCGGCGTAATTTTTAATGATAACAATAGTCGGATACATATAGTATCCGACTACAATTAAATAATTACATTAATGAATAATTTAATCGTCATCATTATTGATAATTGCTCACATACGAGGCGTATTTTCTATTAAGAAAGCATAATTTTTTAAATAAAGAACGTTGAATCAAATTAAACACCTGCTTCGTATTCATATTTTGAAGTTTTGTCTTTATAAAACTAAATATTTTCGACGGGATATTGGATAAAAAAAAGATCGGGCTAATTAAGTTAATGATTCTCTTTTTTCCACTGGGTGGTACATAAATGACTTCCATTACAATATTTGTCCTTAAATTCTCTTGAGAATATGCTTTGTTTTACAATGTGTCGTAGATTAAAATTTCCTAATGCACGCAGAACCATCTCGCTAATGAAATCTGTATACAAATTACACCGCTCACGCTTTTCCTTAACAGATTAACTATATATTTTGTTTGCCTTATTTTTATTTTTCGCCAAAATATTACCTAAGTTTTGAAGAATATTGCAATTATCCTATTATAAACGACGATGCGGCTACTAGACTTTCCGAAAATTGGCAAGAAACTGAAAGATATCTCAAATGAGATGACTTTCCATCCGACGCGAGAATACTCCGAACTATTATTAGAGAATCCACCAACATCGTGTAGTTATAGTCCCATCCACAGAAATACGCTCGGAAAATGATTCATAATGTAACATAATCGCAATGGTATTACATATAGCGCATAGAGATTCAATCGTCATATCTAAAGATATGTAATATACGTGTAAGATATGTAATAATACTTTCAATTGAAAATTGAAAGTATAATGCACATGCGTGTGCACCATAGTTGCAATCGCACTGCATATACCGTGACATGGATAAATTAATTGTTTCTCTTATTTTTCTCTTTTTTTAAATGTATACGAAAATATTGATAACAAAAAATAAGTATATCTTAATAGCGCTTGTTTATATTCTTATAATTTATAAAGTTTTTCATGAAAGTGATTGTATAAAATAGATTATCGTGAATTGGTATAAATGAGAGTGGATTGTAAGCTACGGCGAAAATCGCAAGGCAGACGCTGGGCTAGAATCCAGAACTAACAGCGTGTGAAAGAATAACAACCGACTAAGGCGCAGTTCCACAACTCACGGTTAACTCTTAACCGATCCGGGAAAAAATATTATATAAATGGACATATTTTATATATAATTATATATAAAATATTTTTTCCCGGGGAGGTTCAACTTATTCCTCATCTCTGTTCAATTCCAGAATTGGAAAAAGATGAGAAATAAGTTGAACTTGATTAAGAATTAACCGTGAGTTGTGGAACTGGGCCTAGGAAATTCTCAAGCGAATCCTAACCGGTGTGCACCATCGGTCCTAACGGGTCGAATCTCACTCGGTGCTCCGTTGAATTCTGCGCAGCTTGCAACAGATCGGAGAAGAATCTGTGTCGCCTTAAAGCTAACTCGTCGCGAGCGACGGGCGTCGCCGGCGGTTCCTGCATGCCGCTGCATCCACCCGAGACGTATTCGCCATCGTCTTCCTCGGACAGCCAACGTGGAATCGAGGGAACTACGAAAATGACATATGATACGTCGAGCTTTTATTCTTAAAGATGCATGTCTTTCATTCTTGAAGAGTCTTGCGGTCACACGTGGCCCGCTCTGCCCCGCCCATCAAGTTAAAGTTAATACTCCCATATACAATTGACAAAGTGGTGACAGATCCCCCACGGAAATTATTATAGATCGATGTTCTTTCTACTACGCTAGCGTAGAACATGGGTCTGCCCACGAAAAGAATCCATTTTTATTTATAAGACAAAAAATATTATGCCGCATTTAACTTCGAACATATACAATTTTTTATAATTTGTGATAAATATAGCGTTATACTATTTTATAAAAAAGAATTTTGAATTGCAATTTTAATGAAACATGTTTGATTGTTATTTAATTATTCGTATTTAATAACTGCATTTGAACTGCATTGATATAGAATACCAAACCCGATATCATACATTTTTCATTTAGCACGTATTTTTCCAAGCGGAAAATTTTGATACAAATATGTAAGTATTTTAACATATTTGAAAATGCAATCGATAATATTTTAGAGATTCAATTAGTTATAAAAATAAAATAAATATAATTAAGTATATAATAAACATTTAATATTATTTATACAATATTTAAACTTAAAAGAGACACTATAAATTTTTTTAAACAAGAAGACAATATCTCTTATATAGATAAAATTCTTTTTGTTCAGATGAGAGAAAATTCTGAAAGAATGTGACGATGTGTGTTTATTTCATAATATAACTGAAAATAAAGATGAAAAAATGCTCAAAACAGAGAATAATAATAATAAACAAGTCCATAATAAACAAGTTCGTGGCTCAATTTAAATATCCCGGAAATTCAAATTTTTATAAATGCAATATTATAAAAAAATGTCAATATGTATAAAATTGTATAAGAATAATCAAATATTATCGTGATGTGGACAGACTCATATATCGATGATCACAAAGACGTAGGATCGTGGGATCCTAATGTACCTGGTGGTGCCTTCTTCGTCTCATTTTCGCTCGGATAGCCTTCAAATACCGAGTCGTCACCTTCATCCTCCGGTCCGTCATCGATCGTCCTTTCTATATATCCCGACGCGTCATAAAGATTCGTTTTGACGAGAGCAACAGCATCAATAGAGTCAACGTTTTCTGTCGGTTGCGTCCAATCTTCAACGACGCCGTCAAGATTACTGTTATCTTTGTCGTCGACAATCTTGTAGCCGCTTTCTTCACCGGCCTCTTCAACCGTTTCTTTCGTCGAAGACGAACTCGAGCTTTCCTCGATGTCAGTGTTTCCATTCGAATATACGCGAATTGGAGTGGAATTTAACGAATTCACGCGAATCGGGGTGGAATTTAGCGAGGCATTCTTAGCCTCTAACAAAATATCCTTATTCTCTAGCGAGGCATCCTTATCCTCTAACGTGGCATCCTTATCCTCTAACGTGGCATCCTTATCCTCTAACGTGGCATCCTTATCCTCTGACGTGGCATCCTTATTTTCTGGCGAGATGTCTTTATCCCCTAGCGAGGCATCCTTATTCTCTAGCGGGGCATCCTTATCCTCTAGCGAGGCATTCTCTGGCAAGGCATCTTTGACCTCTGGTGAGGTACTTTTATCTTCTAGCGAAGCATCCTTATCCTCTAACGAGGCACCCTTATCCTCTAGCGAAGCATCCTTATCCTCTAACGAGGCATCCTTACTCTTTGGCGAGGCACCTTTATCCTCTGATGAGACATCTTTATCCTCTGGCAAGGCATCCTTATTTTCTAGAGAGGTAACTTTATCCTCCAGCAAAACATCTTTATTCTCTAATGAAATATTTTCTAACGACGTTTTCTCCGACTTCTGCACATCACCATTCAATTTGTCCACCCTTGTCGCGAATTTAATCTCATCATCCACTTCGACGGAAGCTGTGGTCAACTTGGGCGATCCCACTGGCGTGTCATCCTCTCTCTCGGCGTTCGCCTTCGACGCGTTGTTACATACGCAGCACTTAAACATCGTTCCTGTGTATCATTCACCTCGTACTCCACGTATCTGTCGTTATATATACTTGCTGCCCTTCTTGAATATGTATTTCAACGTACGATGATATATCACCTTTAAGAATTATAATTTCTCTTCAATAACTCGTAAAATCTTTTATAAATAAATATTACAGAATTCTATTTGATTCAACGAGAAAACTGTAAGTTTCTTAATAGACTCAACAGTCAGAAATTTAACAAATATTTTTAATGTGACAAGGTCAACAATTTCCCAGTCCGCAATGCTGTCTCATGCGGATTCGTTTAAATCGCCAATATGATCGTTCGTAAACATAACAAATCAATTACAACTGATGCGTGCAGTACCCAAAGTGTGTCTCGAGATACACCAACATCATCGTCTTTTTACACAAACGATGCGCGATAGCGCTTGAAACAATAAGGCTCAAAAGGCACAAGCGATCGAAAATCGCGCTTGAGCAATCGCCTTGTATATAATACGGCTTCTTTTTCTCCAGCCACACTGCAAAAATTCCGAATATATGTTCCAAAATGCACAATTTTTTGATAACAAGAAATTGAAGAATCGGACGTAATTGTTAATTATCGATAGAATTGTCATCACACTCTCGTAAAAAAAGCAAAACAAACGCACGAGAGTTTTGGAAGCTTTCGCAGACCGAGCGTCGGAAGGATTCCAGAAGCAGATTCTAGAATGGAGTATATTCCGAGAGCAATCACAGGATAACAGAATGCAAAAACGCACTCGTCAGCTGGATAAATCTAAACTTGAGAATTTCCGATTGTTGCTGATAAGTATCGCGGAAGGAAAAAAAAAATAATAGGTTTTTCGAGAGATCAACGGAACGGCAAGGAAGACGGCGACGATAACGAAGGCGCGAGCGGAGAGGCGGCGGCTGGAGATAACGTCCTAGATGCCCACCCGGATTTGACGTTCCCAGTTTCGACCGGCGCGATGCAACGTTCTACCCCCGTCTCGCCGCTCCTTCGCACCTCCGGGTCACGTCCCTTGTGCTGCCGCTGTTCGGAAGAGAATCGCAACATCCTGCTTTCGGGGCGACTTTTCGACTGAACCCTTGGATTAACGGAATTAACTTTGACTGACTTTTGACCATTTATGTAGTTTAATTTTAATCTCGATTTAACTAACTCTTCATCTTTTTCTAGTTTTAAGAATTAGAAGAGCAAGTTGAACTGAGATTAAAGTTAATCTAATTTGTAGAAACGGACATTTAACGGATTGCAGCATTATGAATTAAATGAGTATATTTTAATATTTTATTATTTTTTTTAAATGTCTTAATATAAATAGCGTTTCTTTAATATCTGAAATTTTGAAATCATTCTTGACGAGTTAAAAAATCGTCACCTACAAATGAGTGACGGAATCTTTACGAATTTTACGCGTCACCCACAAATATGTGTGATATGACAATCAAAGTGTTAATCTAATTGATAAAATTTCGAACTCGATATCTCCAATTTAATCCTTTCTTCTATATTGCAAAAAATTAATAACTCTATCCATGGGATAAAGTGCAGATTAGGGGTGAGTGGTATCGAAATTAATTCTGTCGGTACAAGTAACAACATTTCTGATTATACTATTCGTCGTCTTTAATCTAATCTTTCTTGTCCACGTGTCAAATAAAGTTAATAATTTTGTCCGTGATAACAAGATAAATATTGATAAATATTTCTTGATAAAATGATTATCAATTAATTGAACGCAATTCAATTCATCCTAACGGACCAGCGTCCAATTTTATTGGTAATCAAATAGAAAAAAAATGAATGTGATGATAGTAGATCTTCATGACAAATGACAATATCTTACAACAATTTCCTATATTACTATGCTCTAAAAACAAGCAATACTGCTATGAATTTATCACCATTGTTGCTGCTACAAATTTGTTAAACATGTAACAAAATGTATTTTGGTGGAATGTCCAACATATATAGTTTAAATAATATATTATGTGATGGAATATTTTGAATACAATTTAAATATTTTTGTTACACTTTCATACTATAGGTTTGTTTTTTATTGCTGCACTAAACTGCATTAGAACTTTCCTTCTCACTTTCGCCAAATATCATACATCTCAGTAAACATCAACTAACAGTATTATAACATTAACGTTATAAATTTTAAATTGAAAATATAATGTAATATGACACATTGTACGTAACAATTATATTGTTGAGTGTGAAATTATAACATGGATGTTATATTATTTTACTTTGCGTTTACTAAGATGTATTTAGAAGTATAAGAAATGTATACTAGTTAAGTTATAAAAAACAGATCTTATAATTTTAAAAGGTTTGCTGCAACAATGAATTATTTTGTACACACATTTTGTAAAAACGAAGTAAATAAACTTTAAATTAAAATCAATATTCCAAAATTCAATTACTCCGTTTTTACGAAATATGGATTATTCATTGTTGCAGCATGCCTTTCAATTGAATGAGTGATACTTTCTTCCATCCTAACCGAAATTACTACTAATCTCTTCGCTCTAATCTAATTCTACCAATGTAAATTAATTATTTAATCTCAAAATAATTTGCTCTTCATTTTCTTCTAATTCTTGGAACTAGAAGAAGATAAAAAGTATAAGTTAAACAGAAATTAAAATTAAACGGAAATAAAATTTAATTTATATTGATAGAAATGGACATAACTCAAACTATGCAGGAACATCTCATGATAAAGAATCAAATTTCACGGATAAATTTAAGGTAACTTTGATTGAACTCCAATTAACTTGATCGATGACATATTCGACCGACATAATTTCTAATTGTACAATTCATTGTCCTTAATCTTACTTAAATATTCTTACTTATGCCCATTTCTTGTAGATTAAATTTAATCTTAGTTTAAAGTTACTCTTTATTTTTTTTCTAATTCTGAGAATTAGAAAAGGATTAAGAGTAAAATAAACCAACATTAAAATTAGTCTACATTGGTAGAAATAGACATTAGTCCTACTTAAAAGTTTTTAAATTCCTACTAATTGTTCTCTTATTAACTTAATTAAAGATAAATTCAACCGATAAATTTCTAATTATATAATTAATCACTCTTCATCTAATCTTTTTTTCATGTGTCAATAAAAAAAAACTGATAATTCCATTTACGTTAACAGGATACTGCAGATGTAAATCGACAAGTTAATTGAAGTTAATCGGAGTAACCTGTAGAATCTGTGCATCAAGCTGCTCTGGAGGTTATTGCATTAAACGCTCCGACAGATGTACGAAAGTTCAATAGAGTTGAACAGTTTAACAAGATATAATAATTATCTGTTAATCCTAATCAACGATATAGTCCTCGACAAAGTTTACCTTAGAGCAAGCACGGTACGACTCATACGAACGCACACGTCACCGGCAATAAACGTCAAGTGAAAGACGTGACTCAAGCCAGGCAACGCTCGCCGGAATGCGCAACGACGGATAACCAAACTTTGCGCTTTCAATCTCTTCGAACTAGCCAGCCTGAAAAATAAATCCGCGCGAAAAAAGAAGTCTACTCATTTTGCACGTAATTTGAATATCGTACGTTCGATCACGCTTAATACTAGGCTTTCTGTCGAAAAATAAACCGAGAAATTTGTAGAAAAGGAACTGCATCGTCGCGCGTTGCGATATAAAACGATCGTCGTCTGAACTAAATGTACACTCACCGTTCGGTGGAAGATTCTCGCGTAAATCACCGCCGCTTGTACCGCCCTTTCTCGGTAGAATCAACGAAAAATCGGCAAAACACGATCTATCGTACGGACAGAAATTTCAGCTCTGGCGATGCGTTGACAGGTAGACTGGGGCGTTTGCCGGATGTGCCGGAAGTACTCTTTTCCGCCGCTTCGATTTTAGCGGCGGCTTAAAATCGCCGATTGCACGCGCACGGATCCGTCTACAGGTTTGTTCGCGAGAGAAATGCACGGCGTATTCGAATTGTAATGCGGGGTCTACAATAGAAGTTGTAGCAATCATAGGGTCATAAGTCATAAAAAATTGACCAATCACAGTCGAATATGAGAAGAATAATCAACTGTGATTGGTCAATGACAATGATTTTGTATGACTTATGCGGGGTCTACAGTAGAAGTCGTAGCAGTCGTAGGGTTTAAGTCGTAGAAAATTGACCAATCACAGTCGAATATGAGAAGAATAATTAACTGTGATTGGTCAATTTTCTACGACTTAAGACCTTACGACCGCTACGACTTCTATTGTAGACCCCGCATATATGTAACAATCGTAGAGTCTTAAGTCGTAGAAAATTGACCAATCACAGTAAAAACAGCGGTGAGCGACGAGCGGTAGCCCAATGAGAGCCACGCTTTTGCGTGACATCATTAGTGAAGCATGGCTTTTATTGGGCTACCGCTCGCCGCTCACCGCTACGCCGCTCTGGTCTGTAGACTCCTTAAGAATTTCAACCTATCAGAAATTATGTATTGTGGAATACACAGTTTCTGATAGGTTGAAATTCTTATTCTCTGTTCTCTGTTCCCTGTTCCTTTTATTGTGCGGAGCCCTTATGCGGGGTCTACAATAGAAGTCGTAGCAGTCGTAGGGTCTTAAGTCGTAGAAAATTGACCTTTTATTGTGCGGAGCCCCTAATAACACTGATAATACTGAAAGAAACACTGAACAGGTCGTTACTAATCAACCGTACAGAAAGGGCTTTCAAGCGACAATGTATCCCTCTCTCTCTCGCAGTACAGTCCCAGCCAAAAGTTCGTCTGCATTTTTTGTGCAGCTTTTGTACCGCACACTTTTATTGGAGATGCGAAAACATTATGTCTATTTTTAATAATGTAGATTTTTAATTTTTTATGTCTATGGCTTTAACTTACTTCTTCTACCTTTCCTCATTCTAAAAATAAGAAAAATTTAATTAATAAACCGAAATTAAATTAATCTACATTACGATAGAAATTGATTAATAACAAAAGACAATAATAGCAAGTCAATTTCTTTTTTAATTAATATATTTTATTATGAAACTTTTTTATGCTTAATTTGTTTTTCACGAAACTACTCGCTAAAACATGAGTTTTACAATTTAATAATTATAATAAATTATATAATAAATAAAATAATTTGTTTTGACTCTTTAATAATTGTAAAAAATGAAATAATCTTTTTCATTCACGGTCCAAATATGCACATAAAATTATGGTGATGACTGTTAAAAAATCGAATATTGCAATTTTCCAAGAAAAAAATATATTGTATATAATTGTACATAAAATATGTCCATTTTTTATATAATTTCATAAGAAACATTTTTTCCCGAATTAGTTATAATAAATTATCGCTTCTTATATTCACAGATACATGGACATACTCTACGTATTTATCGCAAATTAATATTCTATTATTAAATTTACATTTATAAAACCTTTTTTTTATTCATTTCTTACGAAATTATAATCAATTTGGATGATCACAAAAATTCACCAATCAAATGTCAAAGGTGCCATGTTGTGTTTATCACACTAGGCACGTAATTGATCCACATCTTTACGCATCTGCATTAATAGTCCATTAAAATACAAATTTACTTATCATTCGCTGTAATTCGTTCTTATATAACGTTTTATATAACCATCTAAAGATTCCAACTATTCATGGACTTAATTTAATCAGTGGCGCGAAGACTGTCAAGAGGAGCAGAGGAGCCAAGCCAAGAACTTGGTGGTGATAATTCAGCTTATCGCTATCGGCTGTTTTTTTGTGAGGTCGCCACAGTTCACCATAATTTGAGTCAGTTTATATTTTTTCGTATAGTAAGAAAGTGCCAGTATCTGCCAGTATCATCCAGATTCCAAACTAGTCAACAAAATGAACACCAACCTCCTGTTTGTTGAATCAGTGGAAGTATTGCGGAACAGTTTGTTGCACTATCACACCTTGTTAGAAGTGATTCTGGTGCTTTGGATAGTGTGGTTTATTTTTAAGAAACGAAGTAAACAGGACTCAGTACCTTCGAAAGAGTTGGTGGAGAATAAATTGGCAGAGTGGCGACCGGAGTCTCTCGTACCGGAATCACCGAAGAATCATCCTTCGTTAAGTCCAAAATATGTCACTTCCAAAGTCGGAAAGCGAGTGATAGTTGATGGAAAAAATTGCCTTAATTTGGGTACACATAACTACTTAGGTTTAAGCGACAAAGCAGAGCTGATAGAAAGTGCTGCAGCGGCTATAAAGAAATATGGCGTTGGATCTTGCGGACCACGAGGCTTCTATGGAACCGTCGATGTACATCTTGAATTAGAAGAACGTTTAGCTAAATTTATGGGCGTGGAAGAAGCAATAACATACTCGTATGGATTCACCACTGTGTCAAGTGCAATTCCAGCATATTGTAAACGTAAAGACTTAATATTTGTGGACGAGCGAGTGAATTTTGCCATACAGAAAGGATTGGACGCATCTCGAGGAAATATTCAATATTTCAAACACAATGATGCTCAAGACCTACGTAATCTCTTAATGAAACAAGAGGAAATAGATAAAAGACATCTTAAAAAGGGTGCGAAAGTCAAACGTTTTCTGATTATAGAAGGTATTTATGTAAATACAGGAAACATCTGTCCTCTACCAGAATTATTGGCTCTGTGTAAGGAGTACAAATTGAGAATCTTTATCGACGAGTCAATATCATTTGGTACCATTGGGCTACATGGAAAAGGTGTTACTGAATACTTTAACATTCCTATAAGTGAAATAGACATGATAATGGGTGAGGAGCAATTATCAAAGCCAAATATTTCTTGTTAATATATGAATCTATGTATAATAGTATGCATTTATATATCTATATTTATATATATTGTACATATTTTTTAGGATCTTTAGAATGGGCTATAGGAACTATTGGTGGTTTTTGCGTAGGAGCCTCCTTTATCATTGATCATCAACGTTTATCTGGTCTCGGCTACTGTTTCTCAGCGTCTCAACCACCTCTCTTAGCATCCGCTGCCATCACTTCTTTAGATATAATTGAAAATAACTTAGAGATCGTTCAGTCTTTGAAAAATAATGCCTTATCGATACACAATGGTCTTAAAGAAATCCTAATGTTAGAGTGCTCTAGTTTTGCAGAATCGCCTTTGAAGCATGTATATTTAAAAGAGCAAAAAGATCGTGCGATCGAGGAGAAATTACTATCTGCAATTGCAAATAAATGTATAGAAAATAACTTGGCGATCATAGTGCCTGTCTATTTGGAAAGTGAAATAATTTTACCCAGACCTAGTCTTAGACTTTGTATATCTGCTAGTCTGGATAACAGTGATATCGAGTTTGCACTAAACGCTTTAAAGAAATGTACAGAAGAAATTTTATCATTTTGTGAATGAAATAAATGAAACTTAAGATATTATATTTTAAGACATATTCAGCTTGTATATGCATCCATTTATAGAAATGCATTTATTTACATATCATATCCTGTATATCAACACAAGTATATTGATTCGTCCATGTAGCTTTTTTGTGTACAATGAAAATATAGTTATTAAAAATATATATAGAGCTTTGAAAACATTATTACATGTCTATTCTTTTAATATTTCATAGAAAAATGACATCAAAATTTTATAAACTTGTTAAAGAATATTAATCTCTTTAGGGATTGTTGTTACAATCACATTAACATTGTTTCACATAATTAAAAATCTAAGTATGTATGATACAATAAAAATTAAAATTTATAAATAAAGCAGTATTAATAAATAAATACTCAAATATTGCAAAATAAATCTTTCTAAGCTATTTGATGATCAAATAGTTTAGAAAAATTCGCTGAATACCGCTTATATGAGGAGCAGACTTCCAAAATGTGTTTTGTCCCAAAATTTCATTTTTTTAATTAAAAGATGGCATAATGTTCAGTGTTGAAAGACTCGTATAAATTATTCTGGGATGTTCAAAAAGCATTGTTTCATCGTCAAAATTTATATGCCGAAAAAACTTAGATATTCAAAATGCACGATGTCCTTTAAAGACAAACAAAATTTTATTTAACTAGAGTACAAAAAATGTGGAACGCTTCACGATTTTTTGTACTCTAGTTAAATAAAAAAACTTGCGCACCGTTAACCGCGTTAACCGCGTTGGTTCTCTATTGGCAATTTTTATCTTCTTTTTTTATTAGATTTATCTTCAGAGCCGTATTTATATTATTATTATTTATATTGTTATATAAAAAAGCCTACTATAATGCAATGGCAACAACTTGTAATACTTGGAACCCGTTTTATTATTATAATAGATACAGATACGCGCGCTTATTAGTTGTCTCTCGTTTCAGGTTCTTCGTCATATGCCGCCATGATTTTTTCCATAATTTCCCACAACTTATCCCTCGCTAAATCTTTACAGAAAACCTGTAACAAATAATTTACGTATAAACCTAATTAATTAATATAAACGGATATAGAGACATATGTAATACTCACATTGAACCACGGCTGTTGATCGCATTCATCCATCAAAGGTACAACCACACCATAAATTTGCAATGACAAATTAATACAAGCTATTGCTATTAAATTCGGTGGATAGTCAAGAATAGCTGGAGAATGATGAAAATCTTGCAGTAGTGCCATGCTCGTCTTAGCGACAGGATACTTGGACCATTCTTCTTCGCCAAACCAAGCTTGCAGAGATCGTAGGTAATGAAGCATGTACTACAACAAAATATGTAGTTATCATACTTTGTCACACATGCATGTTAACATTAGTTAATAATATTTGTAATACTTTATGCGGATGTACAGGTGTGACCTGAAACTTGAGCATTCTCATGATCAAAAGTTCAGCTTGAACAATCGCATCTCTCATACTCCAATACTGATCTCCGAGATCGAGTGGCTGAGATCCTCTATGAAGTGTATTATAGGATACATTCATTACGTCTCTTATTTTTAGCGTATCATCCTTTACTTTGCCAGCCAGATAAAGACAAGTTGCAGCTAAAAGCTAAAAAAAAAAGATGAAATTCATTAAATTTATTCAGAATTTATGAAATAGTTATACTATAAACCATTTTTACATAATTATCATATCCTTGTGGTGTCGCATCTTTAATAAATCTATGATATAGCGTCGCAGCGGTAGCTATTGTCAGTGAGTGAGCCTCCAATTTCAAACCTACAATCAAACAAATATTTTATCAAAAATCATATTTTATAAACAACTTTCTAATAATAAAATATTATTATAACAACATACCACATTCGAAAATAAATCGTGAAACCGTAAAGCTATCATTAGACTTGGTATAATCGATTGTAATGCTTTTTTGTAATGTATTCCTTTTCTCGCGTTGCATTGCAAGAACGTCGATCACATCTTTCATCTTAGAACTAAAAAAGTGCAAAAAAATACATTAAGAATCGATTGTTCCATCTTCAAATAAACTATGTGGTAATTTACCTACTGAATAAACAAAAGAATAAAAGGAAAAGCATAAGAGAGTAAGAGAGCAAGACAGCGAGCTGAAGTTTACCGAAAGGTGGAACAACCTCTAGTCTAAATATATTAAACAAAAGAAAAATGGCTCGATATACAAAAAAATTTCAGAATAACAATAAACCTGTTCTTTTTGGCTGAACTTTTGCACCAGTTCATCTTTCTTCCTCTTCTTTCCTCCTGGAGAAAAAAGGAAGATGAACTGATGCAAAAGTTCAGCCAAAAAGAACAAGCCTAACAGAGTGTCAGAATTATGTCAGAATAGCGTCGAGAAAATTGAAGCGTTTGATCTGTCAAGAGTAAACTGGCGTATAACCTTATCTCAGTGTCATCCAATGTGAACTCATTGTACCTGAGAGTCTCGGTGCCGGTTGGCTCTGAGGGATTCATCGCGGATATACTTGTCTTCGCAGAAAAGGTCTCGTTTAAAAATCGTGTAAGCGCGCTAGTGAAAAAACTTTAAGTTTCCAACTCATTCAGGTACAAGAGATCCAAACCCAAGAGAAACCTGAGAGCGGCCATACCGGCTTTTATCGTATGACGCGCAAAAACCAGCAAAAATCTATCCGTGTATTAGCGACATCATTTTCTATAAAATGATGTGAACTACATATCACATTATCGGCACCGTTGATAAAGAAAATTGCATTTTAAAAAGAAAATGTTATATTTTATGATCCAATTGAAGAAAGTTGCAAAAAAAATTTTGTTTTCTCCGTACACGTCATCAAAGTTGAAATTTATTTTTTAATTCTTTAAGGTTTATTTTAAAATAATGCTATCTATAGCGAAATCGTTCCAAAGACATGAGGGTTGAAGTTTAGATAGACGCGAGATTGGACAAAGCAAGATTGGACAAAAGCAAAAGATTGGACAGAAACAAGAGGTCTGTTTTTTATTACTGCACTCTGAACCGGTGCAATAAGTTGAAGTGAAACAAATATATATTGTACTGTGTGTACCAATTCAGAAAGTGCAGCAATAAAAAACAGATCAAAGATTAGACAAAGCAAGATTGGACAAAAGAAGATTGGACAAAAGCAAGATTGGCCAGAACAACTTTGGATATAAGGATTTATAATAGGCCGTAATGTGTTAACTTTTTCCGTAATTTGTAAGAATTGACCAATTACAGTCGAATGAGAGAAGAATAATCGACTATGATTGGTCAATTCTTACATTACGGTATAAGGATACGTTTCCACTGAGCGCGTCACGCATCGCGTCGTCCGTCCGCGTCACGAGTTAACCAATCAAAACATCCCATTTAAAGTGATACAATAAAATGGAATGTTTTGGTTGGTTAACTCGTGACGCGGACGGACGACGCGACGCGTGACGTGCTTAGTGGAAATGTACCATAAGTTAACAAATTACCCCGGATCTACAATAGGGTTTTAAGCCTTAAGCCATAGGAAATGAGCGAATCACAATCGATTATTCCCCTTGGATTCGACTGTAATTGGTCAGTTTCTTACGGCTTAAGTCTTAAAACACCTATTGTAGATCTGGACTTACAGCCAGTATAAAGAATGCTTGAGGATTAGAAACACTATAATAAGGCTATGTTCCAAAATTGACTGTTTGTACTGAAAATCTATAGTGCACGTAACGTGTCGCATTTTCAGCGCTGACAGTAAATTTGGAACACAGCCTAAGAGACTGACATAGATGGGCTAATTTTCGATTGACTGGATATGGAATGGCAAAAGCCAATCAAAAGTCGTGCTGGTAAAAGATGACAGTACAATCCGAATTCTGATCGGCTTCTGCTTTTCTACTTTTTCTGCTTTTCCATCCTAGTTGCGAACGCGTCCTATGACTTATCGTCTTGTGAACGCCATTTTCTATCCAACAGAACTTATGCCAGTCTCTTATTATTGGCTACGTGCGTTTAGTCCGCGACCTACACGATAGATGTCTTTGTTTATCCTGTAAGTCAAACAAAGACACCTATCCTGTAGGTCGCGGACTAAATGTACGGTGTAAACGTAACCATAGTGTCTCTATTGAGGATTAGAGTGGGTATAAAGAGAGTGAAGTCAATCCTGGTTCTCCTTCCTGATTGGTTCCACCATTTTACGATTAACTGTTAGGATGCAGTCCCATGGAGCGTATCGCGCGTATCGCGGATCGCGCGTATCGAAAATCTGACCAATCGCGGACGTTCCGCTGTTTTTGATGCGCGAAAATTTTGTTCCTATGGTCCCATGGAGCGAAATTCGCGTAAGCGGATCAGGCGGATAGTCAATTATAAAACGAGTTTTGTTATTTTTCTTTATTTGCCTTCATCTAAACAGTTATATGATTGGTAAACCGCCGATCCGTTTACGTTAATTCCGCTTCATGGGACCATAGGAACGAAATTATCGCGTATCGAAAATAGCGGAACAAAACTGACTTCTGCGGACGAATTACTGTAGGACCGCAGAAAAAAAGAGGATAGCCGTAAAAAGTAAATAACCATATTGTGTAAGTAAATATTATATTAAATATTAATTTATTTAATATAATTAAATTTTTTTAAAAATAGAACAATTGAAGGGCTAAGAGCCAGTTATGTAATAAAGAACGTTTCATTTAAAACATAAAGATAATTAAAATAATCATGATTATAACATTTTATTTTATATTTACAGAGTCTTTTATTATTTATTATTTTTATATACGCGGTCGAAATGGAGCGTTATAATCATGATTATTTTAATTATAATATCTTTATTAAATGTTCTTTATTACATAACTGGCTCTTAGCCCTTCAATTATTCTATTTTGTTTTATACACTTACAGAGTCTTATTATTATTTATTAAATTAAAAAATTCGCAATGGTTTAACAAGTGTAGAATGAAATAAAAAACAATATTGCTTTTGCTGTTATTAACAAAACGTTTAGACCACAACCACAATGCTTTCATCAAGCAGGAAATATATCATAAAATTATTAAAACATATGAGCTTTATTCTATATTAAGAAAAAGTGAGAACAAACCTATTAATAGAAGAAAACGAAAATATTGGGTCAGTCGAATATTTACTATTGAACGATGGTTAGCACAAGGAGCAAGCAATAATCTCGTTAATGAACTGGAGCAACAAGATCGTGAATTCGTGAATCGTGAAAGATATTCACTGTCTTCTTTTTTATTTCAGATAGAGCTTCTTCTTTGAGTTTAAATGACTCAGGTTCTCGTTGACGAGGTAAACGCAGCTAGT